>NW_017535975.1:31688-126514 GCF_001853355.1 Bactrocera latifrons | reverse complement strand
TTTTTTGTTACATTTGCCATTGTTTTCTAATGTTCTCTACTCTGAAAATTAGACTAGTTATCTAACATTTGCTGAGGCGCTGTTCAATCTTCTTCAGACGCAAAATTTTGCGATGAATCTTAAGTGTACAGGCTTTGAAATATAACATGGTGTTTAAGAGAGTAAAAAAAAAATTTCTCATACACATTAAGGATTAAAATTTGGGATAAAAAAAAAGGATCTTAACTTCACTCCTTATTTCACTCTATTATTTTAAATAATTTATTAATGTGTTAAAATTATAAAAAGCGAGTTCTAGTATACCTTGTGACAAAAGGGCACCCGGAAATACTTGTAATAAATAATCTTTAATTATTATACCACATATAAGCTCTATATGACAACCAGTTTGCTTACAGCAGCTGCTTAAGTCGGTACAGCTCAGTAGATCGTTAAAATTTTTACAACGGATAAAAATATGGAAAAAGAATTGTTTCTCAAATTTTGTATTTCTATGCAAATCGTGTTCGCAATCGTTCCGAATGTTGAGGCAAGTGTTGGGGAAATGTCAAAATAGCTCTCGCGAGTAACTTCGAATGATTTAGTTGGATATTTTGGGAATGAAACGCGTTCTAGTTCTACTCCTCCCGATAAAGCTGATTTTTTTCTAAAAGGGTACCGTAAACAGGTCTCTTCGAATATTCTTCACCGTGTGAATTCCGATCCCACATTTATGGAAAGCATTACAACTGCCGATGAGACATGGATGTATGAGTTTGACAATCATCGAAGAAACCCATTTTCAGTCGATCAAACAGATGAAACAAAAATCACCGAAGGAGCTGAAGGCCTTCCTTAAAAGTGCATATGAAAACAGTATTTTGTGTTTATTTACAATTTCCGAGTACTTTTTGTCGCAATGTACATATGTTATACTCAATAAATCTATGAAACAGATTATATATGTATCTGTATGTACAGTTCTACATACATTGGCCAATGAAACGCTTCCTTCGCACAATTTAATAAATAATTTTAATGAATGAATTTAAATGAATCCACAAATTCAACTATTTTACTTTTGTTGTCACAACGTATGCGTGAGAATTTCCGCAATTACAATATTTGCAATCAAACCGGTGTTTATTCATTTATTTTGTCTCATCATATTTGTTTGTAGCGGATTATTGGTATACCGCAACGCATCGATCGTTTGTGGCTTAATTAAATTTCGCATGCGCTGACATCCTGTTTTGCCTAAAATTTCTATTACCCACACTCGATTGCCATACGTTGCCTATACGAAATGAAGATGATTGTAAAAAGTTGTATTTTATAAATTTTTGTCCACATTTTCGTGCATCGCCGCAGACTCTGCCGCCGAGATACCGAAATGGGAGGCGTTGGTGAGGCAATCGCGCGCGCTTTGGAAAGTTGCGCGACTCTGTGGCGACCACTAAACACCAATATGTACGCTGATCACCTGCACATCAGCTGGCCTGAAAATTTGTATTCATTTTCGAATTCCGATTTTTTATGATTATTTGCTTTTCATTTGTTTTTATAGCGATAACCATCTGCCGACATTATCAGCTATGTACTTACATACATACATAAAATGCACAAGTGAATGTGTTACATGGCCTTTGTTTTGTTTGCGAAGTGCTTTGGAACTATTGAAAAACTTTAATAATTTGGAACAGTATTGGTCTTTACTCTATTACTAGCTATATTTATGTGAAGAACTTAAGTCAGAAGTTAGTCAAAATTTTTTGTATCAGTCCACCAGCGCTATATTAACTTATTAGTGCCACTAGCTAAATAATAAGGGATTTTGAAAATTTCATGACCTGAGATCTGAAGCGAATAATCAAAAAAAAAAAAAAAAAAAAAAAAAAAAAAAAAAAAAAAAAAAAAAAAAAAAAAAAAAAAAAAAAAAAAAAAAAAAAAAAAATACAATCTATATGATATCTAATATCGTAAGTCGTGTTAAGAGGCTCGGCATTCATTTTGGATAGTATATAGCTAAATAGACCACATTCAACAAGTAGTGAAGAAGATATAGCAGCCGTAACCGCTCTTGAAAAATTCCAAGAAGATCAGACATTTTCGAATCAAACTTTGTTCGGCGATAAGGCTCATGAGGGTATGTAAACAGCAAGTTTGCCGACATTGGGTCACTTTCGTACACAATCAATAGATTTATTGCTGCGGGAACATTTCGGTAAGCAGATAATTTCCGTTTTGGGCCGGTCAATTGGCCACCAAGATCGTGTGATATCACACCATTAGACCTTTTACTGTGGGAATGTGTAAAGTCTAAAATCTATGCGGGCAATGCCAATTACTATTCGAATGTTTGAAAGAGGCATCGAAAATTGAACTCAATAACAACAAGTATCAAGTACAACCTAGAAAGAAAACATAGGTCCCTCTTATTGAGCCTACAAAAGGTGGTTATTGAAATGTTCTTGGTCACGTTCCTGATTAACCTTGGCTAACCAAAATTTGACCTTTGTGCCCTAAATTCTAAAATAATGACTGCATTTATTAGGTATTTCTTATTATATACAGCTGATAAAAATACTTCCTATAACAACCTATATTCCATATGCGGAGATGGAAAACTTATTATACTCTCCAACCGCAAAGCTAGTCTACAGTAGAATCATTGGAAATTGTCGAACGAATGTGCTTTCAAAGAAAGCTTCTCCGCTTGACTGTCATAAGAACGGAAACGGATGGAAGCTCCGCTGACTTCTTTTCAAGGCAAGAACATTCAGATTAAAAGTCTTAACTAACTTATGAAAAAACGTCTGTGTTTCTTGACGTCAAGGTTTTTGGAGCTCAAGTCTAAAACACGGTCATATAAGCCAAAGGTACGTTCTTCTCCATTTCAATGTTTTTAAACACAAATGAGCTTACTTTCTAAAACCTTGCATTAACAGATAAGTAAGAGTATTCATTAAGAGCCATCACTAAAAGGAGAACCAAACAGTAAACATTATCGAGGAAACAGATATAAAGAGAACTTGCCTTAAGATGAGGAACTTATTCAACCATTACATTCACTTGAATGAGCTCTGTCATCAGTATTAATGAATACCTAATTGAACTATGTTGAGGAATCAACTTTCTATTAGAAAGAATTCTCCCTTCACTACTCCATTTCGTACTATTTTAAAAGTAGTTGAAATACAACTACTAAGTGACTCGGTCCATCAACTAATTCCAAAAATTTGTTACAACCAAATCTCTGTTTACGCAGCCCGTTAGTTGCTGTACTTAGTACGCTGCTTGGCCATAAATTTCTGCACGCTTGTGCATCTGTCCAAGCCGTTCACTTTGTCAATTATTTAGCTTGATCACACAAAAATGCAGAAATAATAGGAAATTTCAGCAAACCCTTGTTTTGTAATTTACTGATTTCTTGCTTGTTGCGTCTGCGCATTCGCTGATTGCTATGCCACAGCAACCGATTCGTTTAGGCGAACTGCAACATTTTTCAAAATCTCATCTCGAAAGATGCCCATTGGCACTGCACTTGCCGCTTGTTGTTGTTGTTTTATGTTTCTGTGGTTTTGAACACTGGTTTTTGAAATATTAGCAGTTTTCGTTTCCTCGTTGCATCTGCTTAAGCGCATGCATATTAACCAGCAACCACATGTACACACACACRCGCACGCATGAACGCGCATCGAATTTTGATTTTCGGTGACATCACTAATTTTTGTCGCATCATTTGGTATTTTGCCTTTTTGCAACATACGCCAACTATATGTAATTTACGTGTGCTACACTCACACACAGTCACACATGCGCATTTTTGCATGCTTTCATAAATGCCCATAGAGGCACGCATGACACGTTGTTGTACATGCAACTGCAACACGATGGCCTGCAGCTGGCGCAGCGAGGCACAAAAAATTTCTACCTAAATTACCTAAATAGCTTGTATCTATTTATCTGTCCGGCTATTTCTACACGATTACATGCCTGCCTGCGTATTTATGCATTTTTGATTGCACAAATCCCAATTGGGCGGCGGACAAATGCCGCAATTGCCTTTTGCCAGTCACACAGATTGATCAATTGCCGACATTTTTGTTTTGGTCCATGACGCAGTGGTTTTCGGGCAACCAATGACTTGTGCCTTTGGTTATTGTTTGCATTGGGTTGCTTTCAATTAGGGTTTTTGTTGATTTACAATGGGCGTGTGAAAGTGATAGAAAACAAACGAATCAATTATATGCGTATATTTACTTACCTAACGGTATAAATAAGCAAGTAATTTGAGGAATTCATAATTGCCTAACTTTAAACTGTTTTTCAGTTTACAACATTTGCGCTCTACGGTTCAAGGAGGCTGGGTATGTGAAGGGCTCCGAACAAGGGCACGCCGAAATTCTCTCCTCCTTCAACCGCATTTCTGAAAACTTGAGATTTGTAGATGGGCAGGAAATGCTAGAAATGAAATCTTGAAGTAAGACTAAAACTATTGACGGACGGAAATTGTCAAGGTTGTATGAAGTTATGATTGGTGTGCAATTTATAATCTATTATATAGCAGTTTAAGGTAACACAGCGTGTTAGCATTCTGCGCTGTCTAAGTGAGGTGAGGTGAGTGAGAATTGATCTCTTAGCTAATCTAACCTATGGAAAAACGTGAGGTTCAAATATCCAGAAACTTTTCTAGCCATTGACAAGTCTTTGTGGGACTGAGATTGAAGCATCTCGGTAGGCTTACCATCGGCAAACCAAGGGATATAGCCGGAAATGACATCAGAGGGACAAGTTCGCCTCCATTGTGCAGCCTTTGTAAGACTGAGATTGAAATATCTCGGCAGTTCATCTTATGTTCTATTATATAGCATACGAGTTTTGGGTACCACAATGGCCGGCGTTCTAAGCTGCCCCAGTGAGAACTGTTTTTAGGAACCACTTTTTAACCTGACCTAACCTAAGGTAATATATTTTCATGAAACTTAATGTAGATGCGCTTGTTCCTGGCACTATGATAATGTTAGTATTACAGTTCTTCTAATTTCCACCCGCACAAAACGTCATTAACCATGAACCCGAAAATTTAAATAAAGGGCAAAATATTTAATTATCCATCAATACTTATTTCGTCAACTTAAAGGTATTCCCCATAAGATGTAATACACTTATTCGTTTTTCCAGTCGCCGACACACTTTTAATAAGCATTTTTGGGATGGCATTCAGCTCCTTTAGCGAATTTTGTTTCATCTCTTCGATCGGTTCCACCCCGATAAGTGTTGACTTGTTTGTATGCCAAACTAATAAACCCATGTCTCATCGGCAGTTGCAATGCTCTCCATAAATGAAGGATTGGTATTCGTACAACCAAACATGTTCAAAGAGACCTCTCTCTTTGAAAAAATTTTTGCGTTTTGTGGCCCAATCGAACAAAAATCATTCGATCGGTCTCGCAAGCGACGTTGAGCTCTCTAGCCATCTCTCTGCCTGACAATTATTAAGTACCGTATCTTTCACTTTTTTTAATATAATATTATCGTCAGGTAATAGGCCTTTTCCACTGGTAGGCTTGTGTTTTTGAAAGGTAAAGTAATGATTATATTACGATTATTTTCACATTCGGACGATTACTAATTGATTACGATTACAGATAATCGGAAAATAGTCAAGATTAATAAAAATTTCGAAAAAATAATCAGAAATAATAAAAAGTTATCGAAAAATAATTTGACTACTTTCGAAGATTACTTTTGATTGTTTTTGATTATTATTATTTTTTTTGCGAAATTATGGCACTAGTGTTTCATGTTACTACTGGTGTTCACCGATTTGATAATTCATAATCTGTTGCATTCTTCTTGATTCTGTATTTTGTAAAAAGTAAATATTTCTCTGCGTATATTTTTTTGTGAGTGTTATGTTATACTTTACATACTTGTTATCAGGGTTGGGCATAGTACAATAAAAAATAAGTACAATAAGGTTTCTATTTCTTCAGTGGTAGTTAAACAGCAAAATCCATTATCACTGAAAATTTAGTGATAGTGGAAAAAATTTCAATATCAATAAACCTTTATTCATATTGAAAAACAAATTGCACTACCATTAAAGGTTTAGTAATAGTGAACACCTTTAGTTATAATGAACATTTTCCAGTAACATAACACTGTTTCTTAAAGAATAAAAATAATACTACGTATGTACATATATGTATAAGCTAAAGCAGTATGAGGAAATGTATTCTAAATAAACCATATATTTGAGTAGAGACTTATAATTATACCGCACTAGAATTGGGCAAACATAATTTATTTTTTATTTGCTTTCTTTAATACCAACATTTCCAAAGTACGGTCAGTGAGATTTTGTTTGCCATCTATTGACAATTCCAAAAATAGTACTCACTTAAATATTGCATTTCAATAACTTCAATTTAGTAACATTAGTTCAATTTTACAAACAAACTTACAAACTAACACTTAACTTATGCATGCTTACGTATCGTCGGCTTAGCTTTTCCTTATAAGCTAGAGATATTGCACATATGTATGTAACATATGTACCTTTGCTAGCATAAGTGCTCATTAGAATTTTGCCACACTGAGCAATAGGCTGCATAAGCTATGCAGATCCYAGGAATTGCAACAGTTATCATCTCTTATTTTAAAAATGGAACAGAGGTTAAGAGAAAGGTTCCAACCATATTCCATGTTGAAGCCTGAGGCAAATATTGCAATTGCAGCAACAGTGCTAACTCAAAGCATCAAAATGAAATGTTTCAAGGTGTTGCTGAGATTAAATCCGGAATTGCCAGAATTAACTGTCGAAGATATAACCAGCAGAGTTTTAGAAACTTTACAGGTTTTACGCCAAAAATTGTAAAAGATTTCATTTTGAAAGGAAAATTAAGAATGTGTTGACTATGCCCGATTTTTTTTGATTTCAGTGATGATGGTGAGCTTATGCGTACATTTATTTTGTTTTTCATTTTAAAGATTTGACTTTGCAGATGATGAAACTGAAGTAAGTTCTTCTAAACAAGAACAGATTAAAGTTGACCAACGATCCATAATAAAACAGCAGTTCTTCAGCTATTTAAATGACAATGCAAGTGCTGACGAGATTTACCAAAAATATGATTTATTAAGGGAGGCATTTATTTTTTTTTAACATGCCCTTAACGTCTTCAGCTCCAGTTGAATGACTGTTTTCATTTGCCGGGATCGTCAACAGTCCAAGGCGGCAATCATTGTCTGATTTTTCTTTTGAAAAATTGGTTGTAATGAAGGGCAATTGTAAATATATGTAAATTATAAAACTGTGTTTTTGTGAATTGAATGTATTTCTTTTCTTTATTATTTTTCCACGTAGTTTTCCCTTTTTTTTTTTTGATTTAGGAAGTACTAAAATGTTATTGGTTGTTTTGTTATTGAAGTGATTACACCTTTATTTTGTATACAAAAACTATCTAATTTTGTTTTATTTGTTCAAAATGTTTTCAATGCAAATTTTTCAAAACGAAATGTAAGTACAAAATGATGAGCTTTCAAATTTTTTTAAAAATAATCAAAAATAATCCGTGAAAGTAGCCAATTACTTTTTTGATTACTTTTGATTATATTTGATTATTTTCTCGTAATCCTAACTAATCTTAGCTATTTTTGGATTATTTGTAATCATAATTAATTACTAACCAGGAATTGTTAGAAAGAGAATTATGTAATCAATACCATTCCTTTTCAAATTTAATCTAATTGATTACTAATCGTAATCCAAATTTAACAGCAATGTTTCCAGGTGCATTTTAGTCTGAATGTATAATTGATTTTTAACTGAAGATATAGATAAACTTTTCTGAAAAAAAAGTGTTCTTTTACCAATAAAAAAAGGGTAAAAGCCGGTTAAAATTTGTCCAGCCTCCATATGCTTCATATACAAGGTACGTTCCAAAGTAGACAGAACTTTTTGAATCTAGTGCCCCATGATGGAGCACTATAAGCCGACTGGTGTGGTAGAATCTGCTATCTTTAGCGATTGTCCAGTGAGTCATGTCATGACATTGGATAGATTGGAAGTGAAGTTATTACGTTTTAAGTGTCAGAATGTTTGTTTTAAAATTGGTAAAACTGTGACCGAAACGTTTCCATTGATGAAAGAAATTTATGACGATGATTGCTTATGACAGAGGCACGAGTGGGTTCAACGTTTTCAAAGGGGTCGTGGGGACATAAATGACGATCAACATGTGGGCCAATCAAAATCCGTGAACACCGGAAATTCTATCGAAACCGTGCGTGAATTCATAAAAATCTGCGGAAATCATCATTGAAATTCATGGAAATGGAATTGAACATCTCCAAACCAACGATTTGTCCCATTTTGACTGAACATTTGGGCTTATGAACGGTTTCTGCCGCACAAACTGACTGGCGACTAAAAATTGATCAGAAACCAACATTCGAAGCACGCTTGTGACCGTTTATTTTACCAAAAATCACATTTTAACCATTAACCACTCTTAGTATTCACCTGATATGGTAACGCGCTATTTCTTCCATTTCAGAAAAATGCATTTGTCGATGAAAGGAAAGCGTTATGCAGACGTAGAGGTCATTCAAAAGGCTAGCACCTTCATACTGGCGGCCAGACCGGACAGCGGACCGTGCAAAAAGGTGTATTGAAACAGAAGAAGACTGTTTTGAATAAAATAAATAGATTTTGCCGAGAAACGCATTTGTTCTGTTTACTTTGGAAAGCTGCTTGCTTTCCGAACATCCGCTTCATTTTGTACTGTATATTTTAGTAAACATGCACGATTTGTTCTATATATCTTGAATATTATATTGATATTCGATTCTCTGGTTGAGTTTAATATATCCAATATATTAAATTTAGTCAATTTGAATTAATAAAATTTCGCTAATATATTGAGAAACGTTATAAAGTTGAGAGGCTGAATGAAATTCTGAGTCCGTTGCGGTTACGTAGGCCCCACTATCGCGAGAATAGAATCGCACTCTGCTCTTGTTCAAAAAATAGCGAAGAACTATAGCAGAGAACTATAGCATTTAACCCATAACTATACAGAGGTGTTTAATATTGGTTGAAATGAAAATTATGTTGAACCCCAATAACTTTGTTTGCTTTGAAAATATTAAGTGATAGCACAACCTTTCTAAGAAGACAACACTTCACTCAGGAATGTAAAACAAAATATAGTGTCGTTAAACTATTCTCAACAAGCCAATCCTCAGAGAAAAAGGCGGCAAGTGCTGACACGTGCTGGTAAACAAATAAAAGCGCAAACAAAATTATTTGGTTGGGCATACAAATTAAAATACATCAATATTTCGCCGAGGTGCCAACGGCAACGATGTCAAGTAACAAGAGGTAAAAAGAAAGAGTAAGTAAACAAAATGTGAACATTAAGCCATGAATGATGGCACCACAGCAGTCGCAGTGGCAAAGCTTCATTGTGAGACCAACGCCGGCGGCAGAAAATCCTCACACCCTCTCGGCCGAAGCAACAATTCAATAGACAATAAAAATCTACAATTTTGCCATCCTGCTTGGCAACATGTTACGTCTTTCAGGCCAAAGAAAAGCAAGAAAACACAAAAGCACAAACCAAACGATGCCGCCTCTCTGCATCTTCCGCAGCAGCAATAATGTGTTGGCATGCCATGACTTGCCTATAACGCGTCGCAAGTGTTGAAGTGCGCTTGTATTTATGTCCATGTGCTTGGTACACCCGCAACCGCCTTTCTAGTTGGTTTCCTGAAATTACTTGTGGTAGCATCTTCAGCTCGATCGCCGTGTAGGGCGGTAGGCGGACCGAAAAGTGAATGGCGGCAGCATTTGTGGAGCGTGTGCCACGCAATTTTGCTACAGCTACAATTACAATCGCGCCGGTAGCGGAGGGATGCAGCAATGCGGATTTACGGCTTTCAAGTTGGCACACGTTGCATCGCCGCGCTAACGCGTTGATTTACGCTGATGTTGAGGTTACACCAACCGCACCACAGCATCATTGATCTGGTCAACAGCGACATAGAGGCGCTCAATGACCTCTTTAGCGATTTATTATTTAATACGCACAGGCAAACGCTATTTGTGCTCAAGTATGTACGAGTGTGTCGAAAAAGTAAACGGTAAATAGATGAAAACAATCTATAGAAAACTAATAAACGAACCACCGTTCAAATTTTATGTCTAAATTAGAGGCTAATGCCGTTTTGTTGAATCTTTTCGCCTTTAGCAAAATACTAATTGGTGAATGGTGGAGGAGACTTTATTGTTGCTCAAATTATGCTGAGCGCTTTTTCATATATTTGCAATGTAGCTTGGTCTGGAGTGGCCATATCATAACATCTGAGAAATGATATCTTAGGTCTAGTAAAATTAAATATGTTTTTTGCATTAAACGTAATGTTTTATTTAACATGAGAATAATCCGATTTAGGTCAAATAAGCGAGTAATGCTTTCGGAGATACTGCCCTGAGAAACTGTGTGTTTCAAAATGACTACTTGACTGTGAATGATTAGAAAAAGTGATTCTGCTGCATGGCAATCCTCGGCCTCACGTTTTAAAAACCCGTTAAAGCCTACCTGAAAACGCTTAAATGAGAAGTCCTCCCCACCCTCTACATCCCCCAGATATGGCACCGATTATTATTTGTTCCAATCGTTGGATCAGGGTTTGGCTCAAAAGCTATTTCACAGAGAAGACGACGTCGAAAAATAGCTGAATTCTTGGATAGCACTATAAGATGAACAGCTTTGTCATAATAGTATTCGATCCTTGTCCTAAAGGGAATACAATTGAGCGAAAAATTGATCTAGCACCCATATCAGGATATCAGGATTTTCAAACATCCGGCTAACTTTACTCCATATGACTGATGATAGTATGTGAGGTACCTTGATGAAACCTTGTCAGGACGTTATTAGTCTGTGGGACGTTAATTGAATGTAGTTTCGTTTAAAATAGATGGAACCGAGTTATAATAATTTTCGTTATGCTATCTAACTTTATGCTGAATATGTCGGTCAGTGAGTAGTATTTCCACATAAAAGTTTTGCAAAATATGTTTTTGCTAATACCTCAGCAATGTCAAATTCAGTACAATGAAAATCGCCTCTTTCTCTGCCCTCAATATAACCCCTAAAATGATTTCCGTCTTCTTTCCGCCTATATCTAAGCCGTTCAAGTTGGTTAAAAGGTAATATTTTAATGAGACAAAATGGACAAGTTTTCTTAACACTAAAGCGTCTTATCACTGAATAAAAATGGAATTGATGTAAATATTTTATCCCTAATATAAAGAATTTCCATCCTCGGTTTAACGCAACTCTTACTATACTTACAGTTTATATAATACAGTTATTGTTCAAGGATGATTTTCATATAATTTTCGTGCAAATAAAATTTATTATTAAAACTAAGCGAGTATATGACCTTATTTATTTGGTTAACAACAAAAGTATTTTAGCTCATCAAATCTTTCCCTTATTTTTAGCTTTATTTAATTGTAAGTTTTTGTTAAATTGCATAACTCTGCAATAGATTACTATCAATACATCAGTTTATCAGATCTCATTTTTGATTATTTTTTTTCAGAAATCTATCTCGATTAGTTTGAGGTGATACGTACAACCGTTAGGTGAGCAAAAGTGTGAGTATAATATTAATCTGCCCTCCCTTATCATTTGTTTAACGGATTCAAAACTTTAAATCGTGGGCGTTCCACACCTTTTCTATCACCAAAAGCGATATAAAACGATAAACAGTGTAGATTTGGCCATAAGAAAACATAACTTTCAAGACAATAAAACCAATTCCATTTGTTAGCCGGTGACTACCTGGAATCCTGTCATGATCCTATAACGGATGTTAGAGCACAGATAATTTATACGATTTAAGAGTGTTTAGAAAAAGTTTGCTTCAATATTTTAGCTTTAGTCACTTCTGCAATCATATTATTTTATTCCGAAAGTTTCTAGTTACGGGCCAATAGTCTAACCGATTGCGTGCTGCATAGAGTGTCATACTTTCGACGCGTTCAATGACAAATGCGTCAGCCATTCGGTTGCCATCGTGCTGACTCTGCCTGCAGTTGATCCACGTGCCTTCCATTGTGGCAGAAGCCTTTGTTATCATGCGCTGTTGCTAAAGTTTTCATTGTCTGTCAGCTTGTTGTCACAAAAATATTGCCATCACTGACCTTAAAGTTCGCCTGTGCACCGGCTTGCCTGTCTATTATAGCTTACCAGTTGAAAATTGCTTGCATTTATTTTCTTTAAAATTGTCTAACCTCCACTACTAAATTCTTTGTAAAAAGATATTATAAAAAGATTTGTAAGTATTTTTTTTTTTTTATAATCAGAACTAAACTACCAGTATGCAAATGTAGAGGTACTTTTAATCGAGAAACTTTATTATTTTCAAATAAAGATAAAGATATGTAAAGCAAGTATTAGATGATCACTTGAAAATGTTAAAAAGTTACATACGAAATCGTTACCGCCGGGGGAACAATGACTGTATTAGAGGCTGAAGTCATTCTAAAAAACGAGTCCTAAATAAACAATGATGTGAGAGCGATATATCCTCTTAGAAACAAGTTGACCCATATCGTTCGATCTATCAAACTCGGGTATAATCTTTTACCCGAAAGTAACATTAGTGAGTTATATTATATTGCCTTTAAAGCGGTCGAAAACTTTGTGATAATATAAGAAACTACAATATGATAAAATTATTCTACAACTCTCAAGCCCGGGTTTTTGCGCAAATTAATATAACAGGTAAAGCGAAAGCGAAGCAATTCAGCGTTACTTCACTGTAAATCCTCTGTATTCGTTGGAGACTGGCGAACAGAACATACAACTGATGGCAATCAATGAAAGGTATTCTCAAACACTCTCTATACATATAAGTTTTTTTATTATTAACATTAATTATTGTCATGTTAGAAATGCCTTCTTGTGCTTATCAAATTCTCGACTCCGAAAGGCTGACGGATTTTATGTGTAATGTACTATTTCCTGTGGAATTACGTCAGCTATTACAACATATTTGGCGTTTTCAACGTTGAGTCTCTTAATCGAACCTTTTTTTTTTTTCTTTTTTCTTTGTGATAGTAAGCACCTACATCCCTACAACGACTCCATTTAATTATGATTCGTCAATATTGGAAAGTTTATAATGTTAATTGTAACTTATATATTTGAAACTTATAAATTATCAATGTCCCTGGCGATCTTTGACATCATATGTACTTTAATTCAGCCACCTTGTGGCTAACACAAAATTACTACCAGCTCAGTGGATTTATCAGAAAGTGTGAATTCACAATTGCATAAGCCTTAGAATAATAAATAAGGAGGTGTTGAGATGTTTCCATCTAGTCTTCTGTAGCTGGCAGCCGGTAATATTCTCAATTTTACAGCAGGCAATAAACGGTTAAACTGAACTCCTATAACTAGGGAAAGGTCATGGATAATATGATACGAGACTCTTTGATTCGAGAGGAGCTGTCAAAACTCGTATTTTTTATAATATTTGCCAATGATGCCACTGCTGAAAAATATTGGATTGGGTATTTAATAAATTATACAAAACACTAAATTAAACACTTTGAAAATGCTTACATATATAAATGCTAAAATGCAAAATCATTAATTAATTCACATAAACATTTATTTTGCCAAAATATGTTCACACAGTTCAATGAAATTTCATTTCATACTAATTTTTTCAGGTAATTATAGCGGTTTACTTCTGCCATCCCGCCTTTTCTGAAATCAACTGTCAGAAATTCCCTGATCTCCATCGCTGGCAAATAATCAGGGAACGCGTTTGAGAGAAAAAGAGAGCCAATGCTAAAGTCTCGTATCATATTATCCATGGAAAGGTTGGCCTTACTTAAGACAAAGAGCTTACTGGATCTTTGGCGATCGTATTTTACAGTTACGTGTGGCACGCATACTAGTCTTATCACAAAGTTTCTTAATTCCATTTCGTGTTTACAAAGTTAGGCATTCCTTAACCAGCCCTGAAGGCACAGTTAGCGAGTTCACGGCTAGTGTGCCCGCTCTGCTAACAGAGTGAATAGTCACTTCACTAAAGGATACTGCTCTCCTGAGCAATAAATCTACCGTTATGGTATAGACATCAATATCAGCTTTAAAACCTTCCCCCTAACTTTGATCCATCCTCAAAGAAATCAAAACGTGCAAAATTTCCGAATGTTCCAACAATTTAAACCCAGATTTTCTGAGTATAATTGTAACTTTCAGGTCAGGTGTATGTCCGGTGGTGTCTTATATAATATATACTTATGTAAATATATTTTACTTAGAGTTTTTTTACTTCATACTCAACAAATCCAGACCAGATCAAGAATTTATTGTTAAAAGTTGGGAAATCCGAACATTTTCTATAAATATGGTACCCGATATGTCTGCGTTATACCGATTTATGTCTTTGAATCATGATTATTTAATTCTATTTAATTTAAAAGTATTTTTTTTAATTGAATTAGATGGTTTTCTTGGACATGTAAACAAAATCGCCAGATACATGAACACATATCAGTACAATTTGTAATACTTAATGAAACTAAATTTTTATACCCTGAACAGGGTATATTAAGTTTGTCACGAAGTTTGTAACACCCAGAAGGAAGCGTGGGAGACCCTATATAGTATAGTAATTTAGCCATGTCCATCTGCCTGTCTGTATATATGCGAACTAAGCCCTCAGTTTTTAAGATATCCCTTTGAAATTTTGTAAATGTCATTTTCTCTTCGAGAAGCTGCTCATTTGTCGGAACTGTCGATATCGGACCACTATAACATATAGCTACCATACAAACTGAACGATCGGAATMAAGGGCTTGTATGGAAAACTTTCGCATTTGACGTGTTATCTTCACAAAATTTGGATTGCTGCTTAAGATAATTATATAATATCCAAAAATAGAGTGTTTCGAATGGATTACTATAGCATATAGCTTCCATACAAACTGAACACATAGTTACTAACAGAAATGCACCTGTGAAGGGTATTCAGCTTCGGTGCAACCGAAGTTAAGGTTTTTTCTTGTTTATATTGCAAAAATTAATTCTTTAGAGCTAATATCTTTCCAAGAATCTTGGTAGAACTCATACTTTATAGATAAAAGTAAAAAAAAAAAATGGCTGCCTTGGATTGCAATTGTTGCAATAGGAAGTTCAATGTAACTATGGTCTAACCATTATTGTAGTATATTAATAATTTTCGACTCCGTTGAACTCTGGCAGAAATCGAGGTATATGTTGTTGGTTTGGATAGCTTGTTATACAAGCAATAACAACAAAGTCTTACGCTTCGTTATAGTGTTCGGTATATTATTGGCTGCATCTATTGAAACTCTCCTCGTGGCGACAAAACTGTCAATATACGAAATAATAATATGATCGTGCGGTTGCCACAAAATATGCGCTTTGCCAAACTTTGGTGACCAACAACACTAATATGCAGATATTTACACACCCAAGAACCAGAATAATATGAGCACAGTTTATTTCCAAACAAGTGCAGCGCATGCAACGTAAATAAGTGTGCATGTAGTGGTGAGCAGCCACCACCCACTGCGTCACTTGCACTCACCAAGCACCATGGATGGCAGTAAACAAAATTGCGCTGCTAAAGATTGCCACAGCTGCATAATGTAACTGAAGAATTAAAATGTATAAGCGCTTAAGTACAAGTGGCATTGCATGTATGCAGATGTGCAACACGAAGTTCAAAGCGAGGTAGCAAACAACTTGTAAATTACTTTCTGCGGTGCCATGCGAACATGTATTTTTATATATATGTTTACATACGAGTATATATGTATATACATATATATATATATATATATATAAGTGTATGTGGGCGAGTATGCGTTACGTAGTTAGTTGTGCCTGTGGCACTGCAAATCTCCATAAACACACCCACTCAGACGCGTGCACAATACTTTTTCGCCTTCAGCTAATGCCCGCACTTTAAGCTGCTTTATTGGCAAACGCAACTCGCTGACATGGGCTACCACAAACACTGGTGGCAACAATCTATAAACTCAGGCGCGAAATTGCTGAAATATGCTCAGCATATATGCATGTAAATTTTATGTTAGAAAACAGGGTGCTTTCTCACTTACCTTTCGCTTGGAACGCGCCATACGTTGATCGCGTGAGTTCTCCGCCTCGCCGGGCGGTCGTTTGCCCCAGACCGCACACGCGATGCGCGTGTAGGTGAAGATGAGCACTATCAAAGGGACGATGAATTGCAGTGTTAGCAGTGCTAAAGTATAATAGTAGTTTTGTGTGTTGGAAGGCCACTCCTCGTGACAAATGTACCTGCAACACGCAACAGAAATATGTTAATAGAAATTTTATAACGAAATAATATCTCGTAAACTATGCTGAAAACAAACAAAAGAATGTAAGTAAAATTATTATAATAAAATATAGTGGAGATCTCGGAAATTGTCTAGCAAGGATTGCGATCAAAATTCCAAAACCAATGTACCAATACACTTGATGGAAGATTTTGCGAAACAATCTTGGTTTGCGGGCTTAAAACATACAACTCGTACAAGTCTTCAAGGCAGATGTTGCTGTGGATGACCAACAAGCCATTTAAGCAGCAAAACAATAAATTTATTGATGAAAATTGAGGCCAAAATAGTTCGATTTAACATCCCTGCATGGTTTTTGTGGGGTTAAGCGAAGTCGATTGTCTACGCAGATAAACCCGGAGCCATAGTTGCTTTAAAAGACTATGTTCGACCTTTCAGCTGGAATTGGTAATTGGGCCATTCGGATGAAATTTATTCGAGCCAGCCGCTGTGCTCATTTGTCCAATCTCATAATGGCAAAACCTTAGAATAAAATCTCGGCCACAACCATAAATTATATGAGCTTTATTTCTACTTAAAACCACTTCAATTTACAATTATTTAATCATTCTCTTAATCAAACACCAAGGGAAACCACGTCCCGACATTCAGCGTATCCTTATACCGTCACTGAATAATTCTAAATTACATTGGCCCTAGTCTCGCAGAGACTATGAATCAGGAGAGACAGCATAATGTGTTTTGTAAGTTAATATTGACTTAAGTCTAATTAATAATTATTTTATAAACCTTAGTCGAAGCCGATGAAACTTTGAGTCTTAATTGAAAAAGGTAATCAAATAAAGGTATTTAAGAATGTATACCTTTGCCTTCGTAGCAGATTTAAACAGCTTAACTGCTAGTATCAGCTTGGCTGGCGCAGATGCGTGTCTTAACCGTGCAACTTTCTATCGTATAATTACAGAATAAAATATTTTTCGAAGCTCTGTAAATTCCTTATAAAATCTTGTGTTAATAATGACCCCTTTCCTACGACCAGCGGGGAACCTGGTAAATCAAAAACACCTTCAGTCGAAAAGGGCCTACATCTGTCTATGAATGCAAGTACTTTTATTCACCTAATATCTCTGGGTAATTGAACCAATGCCACGACATTAACCAAAAATTATAAAATGCCATAACTAAGCGGTGAATTAAGATATAAACCATTGATTTGGTATTGGAAGTTCCAGTTGCACGAGCCACTTGTAGACCAAAAGTTTTGTGGAAATGAACTACAGCGAAAATAATAAAATTCCCTTAGGTCAAATCTCATTAGAACCCCTACTGACAGTGTAAAAATGTATGAAAACAGATGATAAATTCGGCCACTCTCTATTTAACGGGTCCGTTAAAAAGTACCAAGTGCGCGTTAAATCAATAAATAAATACGGAAGAGGCATTAAATTTTACATTCAAATAAACGATATGAGAGGTCTTTATAGGAAGCGCTGTTATAATAAGACGATGGGCGTGGTACCACAACATAAAGGTAAAAACTCATGTCTCAGGATCTACTCGATCGATTTGATATGTAATATTACCTTGGCATTGTTTTGTTTCAGTGTGAAAATAAACGGAGTAGGCCCACAACCACGCCCACTTCCCACATATATAATTTATTATATAAGAGATTTTTTAATTCCATCTGATTCTTGCCTCAATAGTGCAGTTAAGTAGGCCACCTTATAACGAAAACTGTTCAAGCCCTGGACACCGAATATGTGGATCCCAGTTTCTACCGCGAACATTTTATCCAAAATATCAGTCAATCCGTAAAATATATTATTGAAATTCGGAGCAAATCCTTTCTTGATAATAGGGCGCTTATATGCGTGTTGAATAGGATAAAGGCCTCTCTTAGGGGGATAAAAGATCTCTTAGACAGATCCTTTCCTGATATGTCTCTAAGTCAAAACGGGATTGAACCGCGTTAATATTTCCCTCAGGCACCTAGTCTTTCCAACGGAGTGGAGGTCTTCCTCTGCTTCCCCCGGCGGGTACTGCGTCGAATACTTTCAGAGCTGGAGTCTTTTGCGTCCATTCGGGCAACATGACCTATGATCTGCTGTCTCTTAATCCGCTGAACTATGTCAACTTCATTTTATATCTCATCGGCGAATGCGATATTCGCCGTGGACAACGCGCAAGGAACCATGAACCTTTGGCAGAACGTTTCTCTCAAAATCTCGAAATGTCGACTCACCAGATTTTGTCATCGTCCCGCCTCTGCACCATATAGCAGGGCGTGAATAATGAGTGCCTTTGGTTTTTGTTCGCCGAGAGCGGACTTTGCTTCCCAATTTCCTACTCAGTCCGAAGTAGCACCTGTTGGCAAAAGATATTCTGCCTTGTATTTCGAGGTTGACATTATTATTCATGATAATACTGGTTCCAAGATAGACGATATTATCTACGACATCGAAGTTATTACTGTCAACAATGATGTGAAAGACCAGTCGCAATTACGACTTGCCCGCGTTCACTGCCAGACCCATTTGCTTTGTTTTCTTGTCCAGTGTGGAGAAAGCTGATATCAATATCCGCCATATACCTTATATAATAAAATTCAAACTTCCCGTTGATCTGATGAAAACATGCTCTAGTCACCCCTATCAGGATTTTTAAAGCTCCGGTTGACTTTACTTCTCACATATTGGTACCTTAGGTACTTGAGTGAAACTCAGAGAACATCTATTTCTGTCAATAGTATGCATATAAAAATGCCAAAAATAAGTGTAATCAATCAATTGTACACCTATCTCGTTTATGCCATTTTAATGATACTCAATCTTGCCTTTAGCCTTATACCATATATTATATATTATTTGTTTAGTATCATCAACTACAATCTTCTGGTTGACGGTAACTTTCCTCTTAAATAATTTCAAATTATATTTGTACTTAATAAGGGTAAATTCATAAAGATTTTTATTTATATACAGCAAAAATGTAGTTTCAATACAAAACATAAAAAATAGTCGTTTGCACCGCATCCTCATCTAGCCCTCGTATTTGACAAAGTCTGCAACCAACCCATCTTGTCACCTTCACAAAAAAAGGAGATATGTGACTAAACTGTCAAATTTCAGGTAAACAAAATTGCATTTTGTGGTTTTCTGCAGCAAACAGCCCTTGTAAATCAGATATTCTAACAAAAAAGCGGATGCATTCTTAAATGAGAATGAACAAAAACAAAATAATTGTCACATTTATTTTCATTTTGCCGCAATCTCTGCCAGTTTATGCTCCTATCTTGTTTCCTTTGTCCACTGTTTATGAGCCTCATCATAACGGTTGATAAATTGTTTTTGCATTTCTATTCCATTTAAGAACTCCACCAGTTATATATTACGCTTTTAATGTTGCCGCTTTTGACTAATGATGACACTTTTGTTCGGCTAGAACGATTTACTACGCGCAATTAAAATGCTAAGTGGGGGTTTTTGACTGCACATTAATATTTGCTGCTCCAGAACGTTTCAGGTCACTTACCCCGGACACTAATATATAAGTAGGGTATTACAGGCAATATTATTCTAACATCATTTGTTTAATATATACAAGTAAATATATATACAAATATACATATATTCATATATGTAATATATTCATATGTATATATTGCTTGTCTGCAGGAAAGGCCTACAGTGCCCTCAACGAATTTTTATTTTTCGACTTCGGTTCTTTTTGGAGCCCTTTTCTATGTTTTTTTCAACAGTTTTGACGTAATTTTTATAAATTCACATTAGATGATTGTAGTGTTCTCAGCTACATTGTAGAGTACATATATGATATGTTTTGCGATCTCTACTCTACGTCCTTTTTCCGACTTATTCAGCTCTTTTGGTACGAGTCCAGCATTTCTTCTTCTTCTTACCTAAAACATTTTCCAAAGTATATTAAGCTGATCCATAAAAGATTTTAAGAAACTCTGCTATTTTTCTGGTGCCAACTTTATCGATGTTATCGTCATTAACATAGTTGGGTAGAAAACTGGCATGAGGTACGTTTTCGATGACTTCACTATCTTCACTGAATGCTTTGTGCCACTTGTGAACTCTCCAAAACCAGTTCTGCAATATTTTCAACGATTCCTTCACCGGGATTCCATTGGAAACACAAAATTTCAAACAACTTCGTCGTTCGTCTCTTCCATGGTAAAAATCGCCAGAAACAAACAGCTGTCAAAAACCCACAAATCAAATTAGACTTCACACGAATATAACAAAGTTGTAGCAATCTATGAAAAATTGTTACCGATTCGGTTTGCGCATGCAGATTAAATGGACTAGCCAAGGTCTAATTTGACAGCATGCTAATCTCTCCCTTTTTTAGTTTTGGGTACATACTCAAGGTGTAGATTGCTGGATACTTCACAAATCATGAAGTGTTCTTTGATGTCTAAGAAGCTTTGAGTAACTTGACATATTTTATAATTCCTGCCAAGGAGAAAGTATATTAAGATTTAAATATTTTCCAAATAAAGAAGTTTCATTTCATATCTTGGACTCTGTATAGCTTTTTAATATCTTCGGTGAACAGAAATTGTGAAGGATAACAAGTTGACTAAAAAGTTCGTTAGCTAAAATAGAATAATTTTTTTTATAAAATTTAATTTTAATTTATCTTCGAGGGCGATACAAAAGTTGTAGTGGTAAAAAAATGTTTTCAATACTATTTTTATAATATGTTCTGCGATTAACGCTATATAGTTGCTAAATTTCTTTCCAGAGAGCATTCTCAGAGAACAGGAAATAATCACTGTGGGCTAGATCTGTAGAGTATGGAAATATGGTGGATTCGGCATCCATTCATTCTTCCAGCAGGTCAAAGTCTATTTCATAAATTCTTGATATCGTATTTATTTATTAGTGACATGGTGCATTATCTTTTTTTCTTGAAATGAGGCCATTTTTTAGCGAATTTGTATTTCCTGCGCTCTTATACCGCATTATAATAGTTAAGGATTTTTGCGAAAAGAAGAAACGACTGTAAAGAAGAAGAATAGCACATTATACCTGTTTCCGATTACTGTTTGTATAAACACCTTTTCCGTTTAGGAGGTACATGTTTATACTTCATATTTATTGTTTTTGAAAGCTGAAATCGTTAAAAAACTCATGAAGCGTTTTATAAGATCTAGGTGCTGTCTAGATTCATATATTATATGAGTATTTAAACACAATACGATGCCATAAAAAACCGCACCGCTGTGGAGCATTAAAAAGTATTCACGACTATGAACGAGTGAAAGCTGTGGCACTGCGTTGCAGTTTATTGCAGCAGGATTTTATCTCCCTAAACGGCATTGTGGTGACACGAGATGACATCTCCGCAGAATATACACTTAATCAAAACATTCATTTTGTGCAGAATACACTTTACCAAGCGATGAAGTGGTGAATACTGCTTACTGCCGCTCTGGCTGGTAGCATTTGAATCGTAGTAGTCAATGGCGTAGAGAGAATATTTTCAAAAGGGGAGTATTACTTAACCATATAAAACTAGTCATGTTTAATAAGAAACAAAGTAATAATAAGTTTTCATCAAAAACTAATTTGACAAGCAACTTAATTGGCAACTTCTACCTTGTTTTCGAAAAAAAAAAATTTATGGCCACATCCAGTCCCATCCGATATTTAAAGCGTGTGAGGTATTCCTCACAATACATAAGTGATGAAAACTATAAAAAAAAGTATTATATTAAACAAAATTAAATTTTTTTTTGAAAATCTACATCTAAATTTAAACAATAATAAGTGAATGAAAAAGATTACACGTCTTGTTTTTTTTTTAAGTACTAAGATCACCTGCATTCAGAGAAATAGTGGTTAATATAGAAAATATTTTCATATTTTTTTTGTGAGTTTTCGGCTTCTGGAAGGTCTTTTTTAAGTTTCCAACAATAATCTGCTAGCATTCCTGCGCTCCACTTCTCTTGATAGTGCTTCTCCATTAATGGAAATGTCCTGCCTCCGCTCTTGCTCTTATTCATCGCTAACAGCACCGAAATTTTCCTTAAAGAAATCTAAATGAGAGTCCAGAATATATGACATTAAAAGTTCATTTATTAAGTTTTTGTAATTTTCCGATTTATGGTTTCTTAGAAAATTTTGAACAACGTGCACAAAACATTTCTGGCGAGTTTCCGTATACATATATGGACGAGCTAATATTCCTCCTTAATTTTTACCTTACTGACTTTGAGCAATTTTTCTTTCAGATATGCAAATCCACTGCCACCACTAGGTTTGGCTTTTACACATTTTTTTATCAGGATTTAGGACTGGTCTGTTGGCCAAAGACAAGTTTGATTTCTGGGTAGTGTGTTTGTCCTTGGTTGTAATGCCTTTATTATCGTCAAACAAAACATATTACTTAATCCTTAGGCTCGGTCCAAAACATCGTTGTAGCTAATTTCATATAAGTAAGTTCTTGTTTAGGATTTTTCTTGACTCCTCACGGCAAATCCAAAATAAATAGTCTAAATGGCACTTCGTATGAGGAATTGTTGCGCTTACGGTGGTTTATTTTTATCAAAAACACAACCCTGCGAGTGGTACAAAGTCTTCAAAGATGGTCGAGAGATCGTTCAAGGCATGTTTCGTTCTGGACAACCTTCGACCTCTTCAACTGATGCAAATATGAAAAAAGTGAAGGATATTGTGCTTAAAAATCGCCAGAAAGTGTTTGAGAGATTGAAGAAGAGCTCGACATCTCTCGAGCGACCATTCGAATGATTTGGTGAATATTTTGGGTAAGAAACGCGTTTTTGCTCGACTCATGCCGATAACTAATCTTTTTCCAAAAATAATAACTTAAACAGGGCTCTTTGGATAAGCTCCATCGTGCTAATTACGACCCCACAGTCATGAATAGCATTATAACCGCCAGTGAGACATGGACTTATGAGTTTAACATTGAAACAAGTCAACAAACAGCGGAATAGAGGAAAAAAAAGAGCCAAAACTAAAAAACCACACGTGACGGAAAGTGTTTTGACACAATGTATATTTTATAAGGTATCGCAAACTTAATATACTCTGTTCACGGAATAAACCGTTTTAATATAGAATTTAATGCAACATCTGACAACAAGCTAAGATCACCGATCCCCTACCGATATTTTGTATTCCAAACCCCACCGTTTGCAATGTCCAGAAGTATATATCTACTTGCAACCAAAGTAAAACTGCTAGGAAGCATATACGCTACTTTTGCCGCTAAGTGATTTGGCGCGGGAGTAGAGGGCACTTAAGTAAATGCGCGCAAATACACAGCAACGCAACTGGAGTGTAGAAACCGAAAAAGAAAGCTCCAAGGGCGCATTTTTATGGCACAGTCTGATCTCAGCTTATGTTTTCAGCTCTTCTTTCTGTTCATGCGCATTTTTCACTTCTGCTGCTTGCCCGCCTGCTTTGCACACATCATCACCGCTTTGTCGCAAGCAAACATAATTAAATATGTCACATTCTGCAAATCTGCGTAACTAAGGCAGTCAAGTGACTGTGTTGTCAGACGCGCCAAGTTTTACTAAAATATATATTATCATACATACATACATATCCGCATTGTGCTATCTTGTCTAACAACTTGCCGCAGTCTTGTGGAAATAGTAAATTGCAAAATGTTTCATAATAACTGCCAGGCGCTTCATATAATTCATGGGATGCTTAAGCGGTAAGCGCCACAAGGAGGAAATATGGTATGTACAATGTATGTTCTCATGATTATTTCAGTGCACACAAGCCGTATAAGAAATGCATACAAATGTGAGCAAATTCTGAGAAATATGCTTCTAAAACTTATATACCGCAAAAATAAAGTGGTCTATTTAGTTCTTTAAGCCAGTGACTGCTCTTTCCCGCTACAATTCTTGAAATGAAATAAATTGTCTTACATGTATCTATATTCGAGGAACTTGGACGTCTTATTCGAAATAATTTTGTGTGAGAGAGTCGCGAAACATCTGTGCCGGTGAAGAAGACTCACCCAAACGTTCTTTCTTCGGTTACGGTGACTAGAGTGCCTTGTTCTAGAATCTTGAACAGCAATTCTGTACCGGATTATAAAGCTCAGACTATCGCGAACCAAAATAATACATATTTTATGAAACCGTGTTTTTCCTTTATAAGAACTGTGTTTTTCATTTATAAGGCTGAGTGTTCTCTGAAAATATGCCACGTATTTTTTATTGCCGCTCAGTTTAAACTCGAAATTGGCAACGAATCATCAGAAAGTGTTATTTTGAAATAAATTTGGATTGTAATATAATTCAAACAATAGGTTTTTGAAGGGTTTTCTTTATAACTTTAATATGAAAAAATCCGCAACAGAAAGTCGTCGTATTTTGATGAAAGTTTATGGTTAGTATGTCCCAGCTGAGCGAACGTACTAGAAATGGTTTGCACGAATTCAAAGAGATCATTTTAGGTTGGAAGACGAAGAATATGTAAGTGGCCTAAAAAGTTTGAGAACGAGATTCTGGAAGCACTACTCAATATTGTTGCCAATCACAAGAGGAGCCCGCAAAACCTTTCGGACTCAATCAAGCAGTCAGATATATTCAAAAGCAAGGGAATTAGGTCTCATATAAACTGAAGTTAAGAACGACGATTTTGCATATCAGAAATATTCCGTGAGCACAACAAAAAATAGTTTTTTTTTTTCATCGGATTGTCGTTTGAGATGAAAAGCAAGCCCGAAAATGGTTTCCTTAAATATTTTCATATTTTGAAAAATAAAAACGCGCTTGAATAAAAGTTTACCGACATATTATCTGAAACAATCAAAAGTTTAACTAAGCGTTAGCCTTAGTTTTGATAAAGAATCCGTCTCATAAAATATTTAACTATTTGAAATTTTGAAAATTTTACCACTGTATTTGTATTTTCTCTTCTCTCCCATTCAAAAATCTCGATATATACATCAATATAGTCACCGGAGTAAAAACGAGACCACTCATTTACAGTTAGTAAATATATACAGATTTGCTTATAATTATATATATATATATATATATATTTATTACATACATAACTAACTTGAACTTACTTCTTGCACTCGATGAACCACGTCTCCGGTTGCGATAGCTTGGAGACAATTAATATAGGCAGCGCTGTTGCTAAGGCAATTGTCCAAACGCCTGCTATGATGAACTTAGCAAGTCTGAAAGGAGAAAGCACATAAATCGTAATAAGTGAAGCAGCAAATGACAAATTAGGTATAAAGAGAAGCAGACATTAGCAACACTTAATCTACCGTAAGTGTACAGATATTAAAACAGTGTGCATATTTACTACATTGTAGAGTTTGTAAGAAGAAGTTAAGCAATAGGCATACTCTCATTTCTTCCAGAAAAAAAAGCTGTTTTGTCTGATTTACGGGCCGGATATATCATCGGTCCATATTTCTTTAAAAGTGATGCCAGTGTCAATGACAACCATTATTGTGCCATGATGACCGACTGTTTGATGCCTAAAATTGAAGCTCGTGATCTCGGTGACATTTGGTTTCAACCAGAAGGCGCTACTATCCAAACATAGCACCAATCAATGGATTTATTGAAAAAGCATTTCGGTGAGCAGATAATTTCACCTTTTTAGGCCGGTCGTCTGGCCACCAAGATGTTTTCCTGTGGGTTGTGTAAAGTCTTAAGCCTATGCGGATAATCCCGCTTCGATTCAGGCCTAGGGGCAACACATCACACGTGTCGAAATGCTTGAACGAGTCATAGAAAGTTGGACTCAACGGATGGACCATCTAAGACGTAGCCGAGGGAAAAATTTTGAGGCGATAATGTTCAAAAAATAAGTGCCAAAGAATGTTCTTTCGAAGGATAACAAACATTTCTACTTAAATTTGAAATTCCTGTTTTTTTTTTTTTTTTCAAATGGATCACCACTTAAAATGATTGATGATAGAAAGAGAAATAGTCGGCCGCTCGAAATTCGAACCAATTAGCTATAAAAAGCTATTCGTGAAAGCAGAAACAGAAAATGGATATCAAGGGAAAACGATACACTACATCGAGCAGATCAATGTTCAAAACTTTTTCGAGATGACCTTGATGTGAAAGTCTAACGTCGGTCAGCTGACCATTTGCTGGCAACGAGCTTAATGCAATTATGCTTCTTTTAATTAGTGTTTCATAAACGTATCTAAACAGTTTCAAAGGCACGATGTAGTGATTTTGGTGGGGAATAAGATGTTTTTTTCACTTTTATGAAAAAAGGTGAAAACCAGGGTAAGTGTGCCAGCAAGATGGTTAAGCAATACTCTTCTCGATAAAGAGCATAGCATACCAGAAAAATTTAGCATACAAGGCAAAACCATCCAGTAAGTGTTTAAAAGCTTAAAACCCGGCTTTATGGTGGCAGTCTATTGCCGTTCGGAAATCCAGATTTGAATTCATTCAACTATTTTTTAATGTCACAATTGAAAAACATAGCCGAATAGTCAAAGAAATTTGGAGACTCTCAAAAATCGTTAGTTCCTGCAGCGCCGTCAATACCAATGGAAAATTTGTACCATTGATCAATGACCAGATCGTTTGTGTGCTTGTCTGAAAGCAAAAGATGAGCATTTCATTATGAAATATGAAATAAAATTAACTTTATGACAGAATGTACAACAGTTTAATTTTTTAACGACCTGAACTTGTAAAAGATGTTAGAGATTAACTAAGTGCAAAATATCTCTCACATATAGTGTCCCTAATGTAGATCGATTCCATTCGAAAAATTTTTGATATTCAGCTTTTTCCTCGACTAGTGCTAATGGAATACGAGTATAACTTGGTTTATACATATATGATTTTATTTAAAATAAAAGGGCTCTGCCCCTTCACTTATGTATTGATATTCAATGTCATTCGAGGACTTCTTAACAAAAGATTTTTAACATCACTTTCAAAAATATTTTAAACCGACTCATACATTAGTATTTGAAGGGAAATGGCAGTCACAATGGTAGCAGTAGACAAATACTGCGGTATGTCTACCCTGCGTTAGCATAGCCAAAAAAGGTCTAGAGCTCGCTGACAGTATGCTCAATGATATTCTAGCATTCAATGATTATATTACGTTAGCATGAAGTTCCTTCGACATTTGACATTGTTTGAGTGTCTGGTTCCAGAGAAATTACTGGAGACTAATAAGCCGATAAGGTGATAATCATGAAGCACATCCTTACCCACATTCCTTCAGGCTGGGAACGAGTCGATATTCTCCTCTCTTTTGTCCCAGTTAAAAGTAATACTTCTTTCTTTTTTCTCTGCACTTCATATTTATCTACACAAAGGTTGAAACATCTCAAAGGTCACACCATCGGGAAATAGACGACAGATTCAAAGCACTTTGTTGATTTTCGATAGTCTTATTTATTCATAATGAAGAGTTGTTGGCACACAAAGAGCCGGCGTTCTTAGCTATCCAAATCGGTTTATTATAATATTCGATCATATTACCAAAATTCGCTCTAAGCATACCTTATTCGGCACCCAAAAATACTTGACTTCTGTTCTGTTTCAGCTATTGTTTTCTACGTATCGATCGAACTGTCATGCAAAAAAATCATAATCAGCAAAATTTATTGAAACTGATGACTTATTTTGTTTGTTTTTCTCTTTGGTTGACTTTAAGGTGTAAGCACATTAAGGTGCCTACATATTTGTACATACATACATGTATGGAGCAAGATCTTTATTACTTTCTTCTCCGTTATCACAAAAATATGTGAAGACACATACCTAACATGTTTTTTTCCTGAATTGCCATAATGAAACGTGGAAGTGCTGAATTTAGCTTATCATACAGTTTAAGTTATTGCTACAGATTCCACAGTGCGTATGAGTGATTTCTTTATGCTAGCATGCAAGCATGAATGCAGTTAAAGAACCGCACATTGCCTGCTTTCCTAGCACATAATGAGTTAAACAAAGTCCCCCTGTAGTGCTACAATTTAATAATAAATGGAGCCATTTAGCTGAATGTTCAGGTCGTTAACTATACATTAATGGTCCTTGTTATTTACTCCAAAGCGAAAGCCAACTCTGGCCTAAATGTTTGACTACAACTATGAGAGAATTATGCTAATACTTCATTTCTGTATGATAAGCTCACAGAATGCTAGCTTTTATTCGCAAACAACGGCGCAGACGAAATTTATGACACAAAGCCAGGCTGAGCATATGTCTCGCCTTCTGCCTCATAGTTTATTCACAAGCCGATACACGTACAAGTATGTAGGTAAGCAGACACGTATGTCGGCATAATTTATGTTTATATGCACATGAAACGTACCAGCATTGTTGAGCCACTTTAAGTAGACTTCATTGAGGTCACTGAGCTTTTTTATTGCGTCTCCATTGTGCGCAACAATTAATTTCCCGCATAAGCATTAACATAAAGAAAGGTGTATGAGGCGGTTCCTTCATGCCCGTATCAGTACGTATACATAAACACATATTATATAAATAATTTATGTATGTTAATAAATATGTAAATAAACAATGGCGTTTCTAGAAAAACAATCCTATTCGAAATAAAGGTTAGAGCCACTCACGGCATAGGGAGTGCAATGAAAATATTTTTACTCTTGCAACATGTTGCCAGAGAGTATAATAAGTTTGTTTTCCTTTGATGGTTCTTATCTAGGTGATCCAAATAGATATTAAGTGATATACATACACAAAACTGATGAGGATGATGAGACGAATTGGTTTCAGTGTATCTGTCCTATCGTATATACACAAATATCTCATCTCTTTTGACTATAATATTATTTGTCTGATATTAAATATAGACAGAAACGGTAAGTACTTGCATTAACCATCTGAACAAATGTGATTCGGATAGGTCCAATAAAATGCACTCGTAGACCAGATTTGTAGAATGTTGTCCTAAACTTCTTTGTTGGTGAGGATTTTGTTTGTTTACAACGCGAAAAGCTTTTCTGACGATTTCTATTTATTTTCCGGAAGTTGAACAACTAGTTTGCTTGAATCATCGCTCAGCCACCGCTTTCAAGAGATTTGACGCTCTGTGACTTTTTTCAATTTTTGGAAACCTAAAAGTTCACTACTGAGTTCTATGAAAGTTATTCGTTGAGAGGACTGAAAAAAAATGTTTAATACAATACAAAAAATATTTTAGTCCGGTTCAAATTTGATCGGATGATATAAGGAATTTCGCTATCGTAATGCTTAATAATATATGTTTTTAAAAATACTCCAGTATAAGGCACTAAAGGACTAAATGAAATATGCGCAATCCGCAAGATACCCAATACTGTAGCTCTCGGCTAACCAATTGGCTTTTTACCGTCTGTATTGGTCAATATTTTTGATATTTTAGTGAATTAAGTGCAGTATTTTTTTGACCATCATTTGGTTAAGCATCAAAAAATATGAATTTGGTAAAAATTTGTGCCACATTTTTTGACATGCTGCTTATAAAGTATTAAGACATGAAAAATGCTCGTAATCCATTCCCTATTTTGACTTTAAGGAATGTTAGTAATGATAAATTAAGCTGCCTTTACCTCTTAAAATTGGGGTTCGGCTCCACCCGATATTAGCGCTACCGAATTTGTTCATTTGAAAGTTATCGTCTGTCTTATACATTTCAGTTTTACCTCTACTCTACTCTCTCTTCATTGTCGTTAAACTTCTCTCCAGCGGAGATGCGAGAATACTTCGAACCCAATTTCATGGAATTTATCCAATACTTTTATTGAAGCTATACATTTAAGCCTGCGTTATATCTTTTTTGGTTGGTTGCCATTCACCTAGAGTATTTACCTTATCCTCAATAAATTAGAAATTCAAGTTTGCCTAACTATTTCTACGATCGTTGCTTTTACTCTTTGACGGACGCTTTCTTCAAAAACTCACCTAATATCTAACTATGATATGATTTTATAGTGTTCAGACTGCTTTCCGAGACACAAAAATTTCTAGTTTCCTTTTTTCTGCAAACTTTTATGCGGCTAAGAGTCGTTTTCACAACAAAACTCTTTTCTTCTATGGATGTCACTGCCCTGTTAATCTAATCATACGACTATTGTGGAAACGCCCTTAGGCGAGTAAGTTCGTGTATTTATTTTGCCAACAAAAAGTTGCTCTATACGGCCAACAAATGAGTATAAGCACATAAATACATGCAACAAATAAATAATTGCGGAAACTAGGAGCTTAGCCGGCGCTCGTAATATGTATCTATGCCAAATTTAGCTCATTTGTACAGGAAAGTTTTTGTGTGTCTATGCATGTAGGTCACGAGTTGTTGCGCGAGTATGTGAGTGGGTGGTAACGATAAAAGAAGTTGACAGAAAGTTTTTGTTGAAAGTTAATCAGCAAACTTCTTTGTTCATGTTGCGGCTACGACTACATAAAAACGAGCACTTTTTTGACGAGAAACAAACTTCATATAATTCTGTATTACGTGCCATTAAGTTATTATGTTAAGCTAGAGATTATGCCGAATAATATTTATGAGACATTTGAAAACATATGAGATAAATAGGTTCGATGAAAGTCAATGAAGTAGGGCTTACAATAAAGCCCTCTTAAAGATTTAGAAAATCGACATACACTAAATCTCGTACTTTCACACGTATCGCTTTTGGAAATAATATCGCCTACAGCAAGGAGAAATTTTATAAATACTCTATATTACTATTCACACATTCGGTGATTACTTCATCATTCCTGTTTTCTACAGTAAAATAACTGATAAATACCATGGAATGATATACTACCTAGAACAACGTCCGGTGTATTTAACGTCTGTTCCTGCTACCGACAGCCTTACCCCACGGCGCTCAAAAGCATAGCGGATCTAATCAAAGCGTTGATCAGCGCCCTGAGAATGCTGGACATTTTCAGTACCAATTGGCAGCAGGTGTGGAATGAGCACACTAACTACCTTGGTCGGGTTCGAAGTCCATCTGAAACCTCTGGCGTGCTTTGGGTTCGGCACCCGGTTACAATGCAACTCCACATTCAATTGACAAAGTCAGTTCTTGCCGCATTTGGATTTGGACCACAATCACCACGATACTCCGCATGGCTGGAGTAAACTCCAAGGGCTCCTGCTCCCCGTGGTACCAGAATTAAGTTAGCTATGGTACTGTATTGAGGAAAATGTGTTCTATTTAATGCAAAAACGTGGTGGCTAGTTCCCATAGCAACCTCATAAAAAGCAGAAATTACTAGTGCAGTGAATGCTGCCGCCTATTCGCTGACAGTGGTATAACTGACAAATTCACCATTCGTGCAGTGAATTTCATGGGAGAAAGACTTATTCTCAGTGTTTTTTTGTAATAATTTCTTTAGATGGACTCAGGTGAAGGTAAGAGTAGTGAAATTAAGTGTTAAGCTGAAAAATGGCAAAATTTCTTCATTCGTTTGTTGTTGTTGTAAAACCCAATTTGGTGCTTAATCGAAAATGCTAATTCATGTCGTAATGTTTATACTTTCTCAAATAATTGAACGTAAACTTTGGTTTCAGCCGTTGATGATCCCGGTTCCATAGAGGACAATGAAGCAGCTGCTGATGTGAAAGGGAGACCCAGTACTCATGAAAGTGGTGAAGCAGAGGAAAATGCAGAAGGAAGGCCAAAGAGAGCCTGGAAAGGGCAGAGAAAGGAATGGAAGCGAGAAGAAAGGAAAAAGATGCGAAATTCGTTAGACTCTTACGTCACTAGAAAGGGAAAGCCAATTCCTGAGAAGCAATTAAGCAATCTCGATTGCAAATGCACCAAAAAGTGTTTTAACAAAATAACAGAAGAAGAACGAAAAAAATATTCGAAGCATTTTGGAAAATAGGGACATTCTCTGTCCAAAATGCATTCATTTGTGGTCTTTTGAATACAATATTACCGGAATGTCGTCGGCCAACCACCGCTGAGAAGAATCGAACAAGTTTAAATAGGTTCTATCATAATGTTGCGGCGGAAACCAAACAGGTTTGCAAGAGGTACTTCTTAGAAACATTGAAAATCTCAAATGGAAGAATGACGCGAGCTTTGGAGAAGGTCAAAATGGGCTATCCTCCAGGGGACRATAAACGGGGTAAGAAGGTGCCTGGTAACAAAACCTCACTTGAACAAATGGCACAAGTAAGAGCCCATATTTCAACTTTTCCTTCATACGAATATCATTTCACAAGAAAACACAACAAAAATAGGAAATATTTAGCCGAGAACTCAAGTACAATCTAAACAAGGAGCAGGTTGAAAGCCAAGGGCTTCAGCCTGTTAGGGAGCATATATATCGAAGAACTTTTAATAACAAGTTCAATCTGTAACTTCACGCCCCACAATAAGACACTTGCGCCATGTGTGATATTTTTTCTAATAAAGTAAAATACTCAACAGATGAAGAAGAAAAGAGAAATCTCAAGCAGGACCATGAACTTCATTTACGGAAGGCCGAAGAAGCTCGCGATTCCATGAAGGCGAATGCCGAAAAAAGTGCTAACAATGACAGCTACTATGCATTCTCCTTTAATTTTAGAAGTACCTGCCTTTCCCCTAACTGATGTGTCAACAGGCCTACTACACACGTAATATGTACGTATACAATTTAGGTTGCCATGAACTTTCAACGAAAATGAGGTTCACGTATTGTTGGGACGAAGTAAATGGTTCTAAGGGTTCACAAGAAGTTTCATCGTGTTTAATTAAACACATAAAACTTAGGGCGACAGCAGCCAAACATGTGGTTATGTATAGCGACACATGCACAGGTCAAAGCCGTAACTGGAAAATCGCTATGACGTTGATGAAATATGTCCAAAGTCCAGACAATAATGTAGAAATGATGGACCAAAAGTTCATGCAAAATGAATATTCATTCCTCCCCAATGACTGTGACTTTGCATGTATTGAAAATTTTGGTAAGTCGCAACAAATATTTACACCTGACGACTGGTATAGAACTATTGCGTTGTCAAGGAAAAAGAATGCCTTTCATGTGACAGTTATCACGATCGAAAATTTTTTGTCAGTCGAAAACATCCTAAAAAAAATCAGCAAAAGAAAAAAAGACTGTGAAGGTCAACCTGTATCGTGGCTGCAAAGCAATGGATACGCTACACAAAAAGTGAGCCATTTAAAATCCTTTTTAAGGAAACTCTATCTGAAGATATATATTCAACATTGGATTTCAAGCCAGCAGGAAAAAAAGGACGACCGGTTAATATTTGCATCATTGATCAGGGTAAGCTGTACACAAGAGCTCGGCCTATTTCAAAAGAAAAAAGGAAAGATATGATGGACTTGCTGCCATACATCCCTCCAGTACACCACAATTATTTCGAGGGGCTTGTTACTAGTGAGACTGCTGAAGATGTTGGCCCACTTCAGAAAGAGTTTCAAGAAAGTGATGATGAATAAAAAAATATTTTTTTACTTATTATACAGTCAATAATGAAATAAATTTAAGTTTTATTGATAATACATGAAAATTAGATGAGAAAACGAAACAGATTTCGAACTATTTATAAGTTAAATGAAATCTTAAAACCATTTATAGCACAAATGGTATAATTAATTTTCGGTACTCGATAAAAGAAGAGTTAATGGACAAAAAGTTTCAAAAACATCAATTGAAGTTAAATAAGACGTTTTTCTGAAGTTTTATTGAAAAAAGTAGTCCAAAAGATCAATATTGATTTTTATATACAACTTTTAGCAAACCCTTTAACATCTCGACCGAAGAAAAAGTGGAGTTATACCACTTGTGCTTTAGGGGGCTCAAATATTTAGCCCCATCGGCCGGTAGCGCCACTGTCGCAGAGGCTATAGCCTGTTAGTTTTAGAGAAATAGGTAGGAAAGGAAGGAAAAACGAATAGTGAAATCAAAAAGTGCTTTATAATTGTATACGACAGCACCTCTCCTTCGATGACGGGGAAGTTAACGTGATAAAAGTTCACGATCACAAATACGCGACATAGATGAAATGATCCGATTTCGTGAAGAAAAAAGTTATTTTCTACCATGTTAACGCGCTGGCTTTGACTTCCCTCGACGTTCTTGCCACATTGATCAGATTAGGCTACGAACTCCACCAATACCGACTACTATCCCATACACCGTATTGCACAACTTTGATCAGATTTCTCGAAAAGTAACTCGTCCGACAGAAATTTATATCGAATGAAGGGGTAATCGAACCCACGAAAGCATAACTTTATCTCGGAGAGGCTAAAGATGTTAGAACGATGATTGTTTGTTTTCGATTCTTTTTAAAATTCAATATCTGAGAATATAAACTACAATAATAGACTCTGCTTGTACCGCTGATCATTTACATATCTATTTTGTAAGAAGTACGACGTTTTCTTTTGGGTGTTACAAGTGTCGCGGCAAACTTAATATATTATGGTCAAGCTATAAAAAGATTTCGAATATTAGAGCAAGGGTACGAATAAGTACACTTTAGTTGGCGGGAAGTGCTTTGAAGGAAAATGTTAATGTAAATCAACAATCTTGAATTAATGCCTGAATAAATTATCAATTTCTTATTCTTTTTTGCTAAAGATTGCAGATCTATATATTAGATCATTTTTGAAATATATGCAAAATGTGTTCACAGTCAATTTTGCTAAAAGCTGTAATCGTTTACTAGAAGCACAGATTTTCAGTAACTCGCTCATGTTTGGATTTATTTTTAGGAACGATCAGGAAAAGGATAATTAATATATTCAAGTAAGATATCCTTTCATTACTCATAATTCATTACTATTATTTTAATATTGGTTTAAAACAAAAATTTCATAAAGATTATTAATCTCCAGAACATTTTGCGGTGATCGCCATAACTCGGCTGGAAATTATCCGAAAATAAAAAATCAAGAAAAATTATAATCAAATCCTCTAATAATCCTCTCCCATCGTTCTCTGATGATTTCTTTCATTAAAAAATTTATAAATATTTTATATGTCAAAAATGATTACGAAATTTGAGTTAAACCTGTTTTAAGTAGTTTTTAAATGACAGTAAACAAGGACTTTAAAAAAGTTGTTTGAGAAAAACGCGTCTAAAATTTATGAACTAAAAAAGTGACAAAATTACCCTATATTAGCAAAAGTGTGGTCAATAATGTACAAAAGGTCCTAATAAAATTACTCAATCCATATTTAAGAAATAAATTCGCAAAAACGTCATTCTTTTTGTACCATGAAAACCTTACCCCACCACTAAGGAAGTGATGGCAACTAAGGTAGTAGCGGAGCCCTTCGTGTGGCTCCACATGCAAATATGGAAGAGTTTCGGAAAGAGCAAAAATTCATGGACTTCGTGTATACGGGCTGAAAAGGTTCGAACAGGTGTCATATGCGCAAAATGGGGATCTCGGAAAAGTTCCATTCCTGTCGTGTTTTCCAATAGGACTGATATGATTTCTAAGTTTCGTTTCGACCACTTTTAGCTTATCATGATATTCAAGCTTTAGAAGTCAAAACAATACTCTAAAATTGAGTTCACCGAATGCGTTCCTAGAAATAAATCGTGGAGGTCATTTGAATGATTTTATATTCAGAACTTAATTTTATCGATTGCACTTCACATTAAATAAAAAAAAAACATTTGAATTTCCTTAACATTTGGTGTGTTTTTTCCGAATCTAGCCACTACTATTTCCTTAGCGGAATCAATTTATGTGGCGTCCATTTTGAGGAATGGAAATGTGATGGGATGAAGGTTGAGTTATTATGGAAATAGAACATGAAAAAGTGGCAAATCGATTTGTATTCTTCTTTCTCTTCTTTATTAGTTACTGATTAATTAACAGTAGGAATATCCACAACAAATAACAACACGTGGTGCAAAGGCTCAAATGTTGTTTACAGATCACAGCTACCACGATTATTGCCATAACAAATATGTCTTTATTTACTCATTAGCGCGAAGTATTAATAAGACAGCCACTAATTAATTGATTATTTGCATTGCTAATAAAGGCGCGGCTAACTGCTGGCTCACAAATATTTAATATTTAGGCACATATGTAACCGCATATTTGTATTAAATATATTACGCCCAAATACGCTTGCTTAGCTTGGTTGTAGGGCCCCCACACCAAGCCAAAGATAATTGGCAAATATTTAATTTAGACTGTTTTCTTAAATATTCATATTGATGACTTAACATGACCGGCTGATGACTTGAATGGTAACTAAACGGTCGCGATGGTTGGTCGAGCACATGACTCACTGTGTCGCTGTGACATGCCTGAGTGCGTGGCTAACTGCTTAAAGCGCTGCTTGATTGTCAGCTTGTCAGCGCAAATGTTTGCCTATTTGTCGCTTGGTCTACCAGCTGTAGGCTTGGCATACGCGCTGCCAGGCACATGTGTGCAACCACACTTATGCGCATGTGTTGCATGAAAGACTCTACTATGCTATGACATGCCATGGTATGCTAAAGTACCATTAAACTGCATTCAGCCGTAAAACAAAATATTAAGTTGCTAAGTAAATTTGTGTTACGCCTCAAGCGCCGCAAAGGCAAATAGACCTGCGTGTGTGTGTGTGTGTACAACTAGCAGCACTAACACATATGCAAGTATGGCATATTTGTTGCTCTTTTCGTGTTTGTATTGTTTTTTGTGCCTTCTGATAGGCACATTGACGTTGGCAAAGCTGCCACTCTGCGGTGGCGCCACCACAGGAAGTACTTGGATCTGTTACACACTTCAGTGCGTCGCGTGTGAGTTTCTGCCACTTGGCTGATGTATGAAGGCGACTTCCACCGAAATTTACGAAAATGTTTAAGTGCATAAATAAATGGCATATCTGCGGGAAGGCAAATGCCAATAAAGTAACACCGAATTTGCGAACGAATTACTTTTCTATTTCTCACATTATTTGCACTGCTTTACGTGCTTCATTGAACTTTCTGCACATTTGCGACAGCTTTGTAAGCTGATACCCAATTAATGGCGTTATTTAGTGAGCAAATACTTTTTCTATTTACTGACACATCTTGTCTTAATTTCATCCTTAACTAGATTTAATGCGTTTCCCACATTTATAGTGAATTCCCCACTACTAATTTCTTCATAAAAATAATATTAATGCGAATTTCTAAAAATTTACTGCACATGTATTGCAATTCATCGCAAATGCAAATTGTATTCTGTTGAGGTCTTATCAAAAATACATACGTTTATTATTTAACATGCACATAGTATTCTTTACGCAATAAGGATTAATAAAAAAATAAAAATTCTAATCTAATCTAATATTTTGGTCTCTATATTCAGATTATGCCTATTTTTTCAGGGTCTTTCAGCCTCTCCAATTGACACCGCCGCATTTTCTATCACGTTAGTTCCATGAATTAAAACCTTGTGGACTGTTGCTAGCAAATTGTACTGTGGATACTCTCGGATCAACTTCCTAGCAATATCGGGGCATATTCATTTGAAGTACAGTAGCACAACGACCGATCATCTTTTCATTTAGTCTTGTAATTTCGGCAACCAATTTGGAATTTGAAAGAAATTTTCAAGCCACATTACCATCGTTGGACGATCCTCTACCTCCATCAGTGGGTTATTAGACCCGTCACTCATCTTCTTTAAAGCTCCACTATGCTCGATGCAGTATTGTCTAAAGAAATTTGCAACTCGATTTCAGCATGAAATTCGTCTACAGAAATAATAGCTGGGTTATTCTTTTTTTGTATTTGCTGCTAAAAATTTTTTTTTTTTTGAGTTTCAATGCGCAAAGTAAAAACAACGGATAGATCTATTTCGTTCAGATGGGCTGTTCTCCCTGAAGACTCCGTAAAATCAAGGTTTTTGGACGACCTCGACGAGCACTTTCCGCTAGTTGCTGAAATGTATTTTCGGTGAATTTCAATACAATGAGCTCCTATACATTCAACCAATCCTGTCGGTAATAGGGGATTGAAGATTTTTTCAGATCATAAGGAGTCCAAAAAACATCAATTCAACCTGAAGTGATTCAAGAGATGTGATTTCATCCAGAAAAAACATCGGCCTGGTGTGGTTTGTCAGCCGGTGGAATCATCGGTCCATATTTCTTCGAAAGTAAGACTGAACGGATGGACCATCTGATACGTAGGAGCGGACAACATTTGAAAGAGATGGTCTATAAAAAATAAGTGTTCAAGAATAAAAAAATCGCAAAAAAAATGGTCGCCACGAACTTACAAAATTACGTCATTTCTATTAGTAGACCATATAAATGTACATATACACTAGGCACAAAATGAAATGAGAAATTTCACACTGTAATATCGGGTGATTTTTTTGAGGTTAGGATTTTCATGCATTAGTATTTGACAGATCACGTGGGATATCAGACATGGTGTCAAAGAGAAAGATGCTCAGTATGCTTTGACATTTCATCATGAATAGACTTACTAACGAGCAACGCTTGCAAATCATTGAATTTTATTACCAAAATCAGTGTTCGGTTCGAAATGTGTTTCGCGCTTTACGTCCGATTTATGGTCTACATAATGGCTACGTAAATAAGCAAAATTGCCGCATTTGGGGTGAAGAGCAACCAGAAGCCGTTCAAGAACTGCCCATGCATCCCGAAAAATGCACTGTTTGGTGTCTGTCTCTTATACACATCTAGATGTGTATAAGAGACAGCTACAGAAATAAGCCAGCAACTATTCCAGCTTTGGAAGACAACATTTCCGAAGAAATTCGGGCTATTCCGGCCGAAATGCTCGAAAAAGTTGCCCAAAATTGGACTTTCCGAATGGACCACCTAAGACGCAGCCGCGGTCAACATTTAAATGAAATTATCTTCAAAAAGTAAATGTCATGAACCAATCTAACGTTTCAAATAAAGAACCGATGAGATTTTGCAAATTTTATGCGTTTTTTTTTTTAAAAAAGTTATCAAGCTCTTAAAAAATCACCCGATATATATGCTCTCAAATTTTGTAATCGTCATCGTTGTTGTTGAACCGATTAGTTAATTCCAAAATTAAAGAAAAATCGCGAAATCAGTGATTTTTCAGAAGGCCACACTGACACGATCCATTAAATTAAATAATTCATTCATACAGTAATTTTATATTTACAGGAGTTGAAAGAAAAAAATAAGGATTCTTATACAAAGGTGGTCAAATGAAAGTATAAACTAGAAAAAATACAAAACGTTTTGTTTAAAAGTAATTTCACTAAAACTTGTTCTGAATTACTGCACGAAGACGTTTTGGCATGCTTCGAACCAAATTTTCTTGGAAGTTTTCATTCAAATTTTCATATCTAAGAAAAGTTATTGCTGGTTTGTATGGCGGCTTTTTGAAATTTCGAAGTCCAAAATTTACCACAAATACTCAATTTGTCCTAAATCCGGTGACTAAACTGGTCAGTTCAGTTTTTCGATTAAGCTTTCTTCAAAAAATCGAGTAGCCCGGCCAGATGTGTGTTTGGGGTCATTATGTTGTTGGAAATAAACGACCCCAAATTATTTTTTCCGCAGTTGTTGTCAAACTTTCGCTAAGAATGTCATCATACGAGTATGTAGCACTGATAATTTGTTTGTCGATTTCAACTAAACTACTGACAATAAATTTTGCGGAACAACCCCAAACCATGGAAGAACCATGCTTCACTGATGATTGTTTGCACTGTGTTTTTTTTTTATCAGAAGGTTTACACCACACTGTCTTACGGTTTTTGAACTCCTTAGCTCTAGTTCGGATTAACCGGACCAACTTATTTTATCTCAAAATGTGCTTGGCATATTCAGATATTGTTTGGCAAGCTCCTATTCGCAATGTGACATAGTTTTTAAAAGAAATGTTCGTAGTTTCTGTTGCATTGTACTAATAAAAACATCCAAACCAAAACTTTTGATCAACTTCATCGATGAAATTTCTGGGGTTTCAGCAACTTTTCTTCGTATATGACGCTCAGCGTGTACAAAACCTAGCACTTTGGACTTCCAACGTATTGATTCTTGCATTCTTCATGTTTTTTAAAATACTTCTTGACCCTCCGATCGAAATGGAATATTTTTCAGATATTTTTGATACGTTCTTCTTCCTATCTTCAACAATTAAGTTCCGAATTGCTTCAGTTTTCCGCATTTTTCACTAAGAATAGAACAAAACAATATTCGCCATAACAGAAATTCATTCAGTTTTATCTTGAAATGAACCAGCGAAAATTATACTTGCATTTGACGCGCACTCATAGGCTCTCAGTCAGCGAAGACTCTCCGTCGAGTAAATATTTTTTGCGTTTAAATAATACATAAAAGGAAGTTTTTCTGCAACTGTGTTTACATAACGATGCATCTTCATGATAAGCTTTATGAATTTATTCTGAAGCGGAGATGTAGGAAGTAACTAAATGCTCTGTGGTCGCCAGTATATACTAAGTATATATGACATGCCTAGTATATGTATGTAGTATGTATATGTACATAGAGATATAATTAAAAAAAAATTTAAATTAAAATGAAAAATGTGTGGCTTTCATTTCAATAAATTTTTGCCACGGAAACAATAAAAATATTGTTTTTGGAAGCCAGACCAGAGACAGACAAATGGTTTGCGTACTAAAGTGAATGTACTAGCATATTGACACGTATGAATATGGCATTCTTTAATTTTGACAATTTGCGAATAAATTAAAATATCATAAAATACAGAAATGGCTGACAAAAAATAGGAATTAAACGAAATTTGTTCTACTAGCCACAAAAGCTTTGAAAAGGAGCAAACAGTACAAAAACCATGAAGGAAAATGTATTTGCGAAGACACGTATTGCAATTGAGGTCTGTTTTTTAATTTTTGTTGAAACACAAAATCAAAATACGGCTGAGACACATGGCTTCGTACCATACTACAATTTTCACTGTTTTTCTTAGCGTATAAGAGTGGTATAAAACATTCAATAATGGCAATGATATGATTGGAAAGATGAAGTAAATTCCTCTCAAACGCCACCGGATTAACTTTTACCAGGCGCGGGACATATTTCGCTTTTCCAGTTGGGTATAAAGCACTTCGCCTTCGGATATATACCCGAAGGCTGAACCTTAAAAAAAAACACTAACTTTGTTGCACCGAACTCATAATACCCTTCACAAATGTAAATTTAAAAAATTTATTAAAAAATTTATTAAAATAACGATTCCAATCTCGCAGTTTGTGTGTCCGCAACATGCTATAGTATGCCAATCAGAACTATTTTTTCCTTGGAAAATAATAGTTCATTTGACAACTTTTTGCTATAGTTGCCCAATATCGGCGATTCTGTAAATGAGCAGCTTTTTGGAGAGAAAAGAAAGGGTATACTATTTCTGATCGATATCTTAGATACTGGTCGACTAGTTCGTGCATATACAGACAGACGTACAAGGCTTAATCGGCTCATCTCGTCACGTAAGACTTTGTTACAAATTTTAAAATTATTAATTTATTTTTCTGTGTCAGTCTGTGTCATCCCCCTAAATGTAATCCACGAAACAGTTGTTAAAGTCAATATCCGGCTATTTTTGCTTTCACGAGGTTTTTTTCGGCTTTGCCACTATGTTTGTCTACGGTCGTGTGTTTCCGAGTCATAAGCATTGATCCAAGTCTCATCGCCAGTAATAATACGTTTCATGACATCCCATTAATCGGAAAGCATTCTTTCACAGGCATTAACGCAACGCTGTTTTTCGAAAAAAATTTGTGATTTTATAACCAATCGTGCTTTTTTTCTTTTTCTTAGACCCAAATGATCTTTCCAAATGGTTTTAACTGATCCTTCCGCTCTGATACAAGTAAGGTCTCTGACTATTAATCGTCGAATTTCAAGCACCAATTTCTTGATTTTATTCACGTGCTGATCATCAATTGATGTTGATGACCGTCCTGGAAGTGATTCGACGTCAACGCTTTCTCGTCCCTTTTATATAATTTATACCAATGGAAACCACTTGCTTGCGACAAACAATTATCACTGAATGTTTTCGACACATAAAATAAAATGGAACTTCTTTATTGAATAATTCCACTCATCGTAAAAACCGCCGAATGCACTTTATGTACTTCACAAACACAAGCTTATACTAAATACCAATTATTATTTTGATGTGACATTTGGCATAGATGAAACTGACAGTCATACAAACTTGAAAAAAAAAAAAATAATTCGACGAATGGGTTTTCAGGAGAAATTGAATTAAAAAGTCTTATTAATTTTTGCTCACAGTACACATTGTCTCCAACATTTCTTCTTGGTGTTAGAAACATCGTGGAAAATTCAATTTACCCTGCTCAGAATATAAAAACGTTCAAGTCAAACTTCTCTGAATGTCATACGCAAATATCTGCAATTGGTATAGAAATTTGTTCAGATTTCTAATTTTTAAACATGGTTAGCCTAGAATCTTTATCAGTTGGTAAATTTTTTTCAATATTGGTAAAGTGGCATGAAATAAGGAAAATGTATAATGTAAAGTATATTGGACTAGTAAGAATTATTTAAAAACTGCAAAATATTTAAATACGAGTTATACATTTAAGAAGAGGTGTTCACAACATTAAGGAAAAACTGAAAACGAAAATAGCAAGGCAGAGAGAGGAAGCATCATCTCATATCTGAGAATCATGTGTCATACAAAAGCAAGGAATGTTCTTCTTTTTAGGAAGAAACCACTGCTCAGCGTAAGAGAAGTTAATTTGTTTAAAAAGCTTCATCTTCATGTTTGCTTTTCTTTTCAGGGACTCGAAATTTTGAGGTGTTTCTGGGAAAGCCCGAACGTTATTAGAAAAGTGTATTAAAAGGGTTAACTGAAGTCAGCTGAAATGCTTTACGACAAAAATAACCATGATTATATATTACAAATAAAACAATGAAACCGAATATAGAAGCATACTCTTTTACTCAATGGGAACAATAAAATTATGTATATTGTTTCCTTAGATAGGCTATCACAGTTGAAAGACGCTAAACCAATAGAGAATCTTCGGGTTCTAATTAAAGCCAAAATATCAAGAAAATATTTAACGTCAACAAAAGATTTCATGTGGTTATTCCAACAATCCTGGAAGTCGATTCCTAATGCAGACAATTTATATGCAAGTTGTCAGCAAAGATGTGGGGCTATAACACCAGCTGAGAGAGAAAACGTCAGCTGTAACAAAACAATTTTTTTCTGTAATTATAATTTTGTTCCAATAAACGTTACGTACACTTTGGAAAACAAAAACGCACTGTATTTTTTGAACGCACTGTATTCTGCTTTAAAATCCAGAAACCGTCATCTTCAAATGGTAATCACCTCTTTTCGAAGTTTTGATCATCCATTCGGAAAGTAATAGCAGTATAAAAGAAGTTTTGCTGTAATTTTGAATACAACAAATTGCTTAACCCCGTCTAATATTTAAGTGAAGCTTCTATTTAGAGTAGATACTGAGAAATTTAATGAATTCTTTGGCATTGCTAGTTAAAATCATTGAACCAAGATATTACACTACTAAGCACATACGGATACATGCTTATATCATAATTTCAAAGAACGCTAAGCACAGAGCGAGTATAAGGGAAATAAGCTCCTTCAGTAGAAGCAAAGAAATAAACTACTAACACGAACACCCAAGTAATACTTTCCCGCAAGCACGCCTCATACATATGATATACCGGGCAAAGTATATATCTACATATATGCACATAAACATATGGCTGTCAATATAAGTATATATTTGGTTTATGCGCTCGTAAAAGTTAAAGTTTATACACGACACCAGCAGGCAGTGGTTGGGCAGCATTTGCTTGCGTGCTTGCTACAAAACTTAATTTTTTTTTCTACATACCAACAAATATATATGTGTATACGCGGCTGGGTGCGGCTAAGTACAAGAACTTGATCAATATGCGCTTTACAGCTGATTGCATAAATATCGCTTCAAAGTACGCATTGAAATGTTTCATATTGCTTTGCTGAAGTGTACGTCACGTAGGGGCTCAGCGAGCGAGCTACATGGCGTATGAGTAACCTTAGAGCAGTTTGTTGTGTATTAACTGCCGGCAAGTTTGTTTTCTGTTTCTTTACTGCTTTACTGCAAATATTTGCGCTTGTAAAGCTACACTCCTCCCTTGTAATTTTAGCGTCTCTATAAATCTTTGTTATGCGCTCAAATGCAGACGGTAGAGCAAAACAAACAAAATTCAGCTGGGAGACGTGTCAATATGAAATTTTTATTACCACACGATTGTAAAATTACAACAATGTTCAGTTGTAGGGAACGTCTGTCGCAATTGTTTTCCAGCAAGCGCGCTGTCAATTAGCCCGCTTTCTACACACCAGACATACTCGGCCTCGCTGTGGCAATATCAAGTGTATTACGGCTGACGGAATTATTTTATTTACAACCCTCCGCCTGCTCGTTGCCATAAATACTTAATGTGCAAGCACAACAATGTACAGAGAAATAATTTAATTTTGAATTTTATTATAGGTTTACGCGTCACTTTGCAGACGGCTGACGGCTGACGGCTTCAGGCGAAGGTACAAAAACTTGTAAATTAAAATTACAAAAGTTGCGTTTTTTTTTTTTTGCGAAGGATATGAAGTGAGTGAAAAAATTTCAAAAATCTTGGCTTCGCACATGAGTGCATTAGTACATTTAATTAAATATAAAGAAGTGTAATCTGCACGCAAAAGATCTCAAAGTACTAGAGAGCATTTGCACTAGAAAATGGTGACCATTACGCTACATATAAGCTTTAAGAATTGTGGCAGGAACTAAACCAAAATTTAAAAAGGAATTCGATAAGAAACAGTGGCTCTTATAGTACTTAAGGTTCCGCTATGACCATTCATATAACAACATATGTTACATTGTCATCTTACAGATGACACCACCATAAAATTAATATGATAATATGTATTTACGCATATGGGCAATATTAAAACATAAAATTGAGTCTTGAATTTGAAAGTATAGAATTTAGCGGCTCTAAGAACTTGATTGTCTTTAGATGTTTTTTGATGCAATGGTATATAGACCAACAGGTTTGATCGGTATTTCAATTACTAACAGTCGCCTTGAACTATAGCAAATATTACCATGGATGTCTGCGGAGTATTAAGCCAGTAAAGTATAGTTCGGGTGCAACCAAACATTTTATACCCAAACAATTCGCAAGGAACAAAGCATGGGGAGTCCTGTCAGTTGTAGAAAAAAAAAACAATTATTAATAATTCTTTCTTAAGAATTGAAAGCCGTTATTCCACGAACTCATCAATGGATTTCAAACAGGTTATGTAATAAATATATATTTAAGTATATATTATATTTATATTAAAATCTACCTAGGTCACTCAAATCAGATGAATGATTCAATAGGCATATGAGGCTTAAGACAAAGTTTAGACTGATTTCTTTCATGACCAGCACTAAATAACTTTATACATTACTTCTCTCCTCATCTTAGACATTTATATATAAATCTAGGTGTGACGAAAAAAATTAGGTGAACAAAGCCATTTTGCTATGTGCCAATATGTTGCGAGGGCATAAATATTTCAGTTTTAGTTAAAATGGGGATTGCTTGATTGTCTATTGGCGGTCGTGCCTCCAAAAATTTTTTTAATCGAAAGGTCCCAAATGTGAACTCCCATTTTAAATACAAACTGAAATTTAGTAGAAAGAATGGCATTGGCCATTTGTGAATGGAAAATTTTTTAAAAATGGCTGTGAATCCACTAATCCTATGTACATACCTCACTAAATACTAAAGCTTTTTCAACAAAGCTTGCTCACAGCAAGCCCGTCTAGTGCTTTTCTGCGCTGCAAAAATATGTGAAATTGGATAATTTGATTATGTTAAGATGCGTAAACAATCGATAACTCAATAATGAAACTCGTCAGGAGCATTAAACATTACTCGTGAGATGCCACGGAAAGGCTCCATGGCAGCCGCTGTCAAAATTGGGCTCTATCCACCTTAGAATAAAATCCTGTATCTCAAGAACTACATCACCGATTTCAACCAACTTGTGTGCTTACAATCACACATATTTCTTTCATATATTATATATATAACTATTTGAAATTCATATGATTATTTTATCTTGCGTTATTTACATCGAGATTTTATGGAGATTATATCGAGATTTAGTTACTTAAGGCTAACCAAATAAAATTTTGCATTAGAAGCGAATTTAAGGTATTCCATCTCTGGTCTTAAAATAGTCGAACCGAACAGGTACCTTAACGAAAATCAAAACCATCTTTTTCAGAATTATTTGAATTTAAACTTTTGAAAGTGGATGGTGCTCGAGCTCACCTCTGAACAAAAGCAACGACGAGTTGATGATCTATCCTTTCGCAGGACAGTCGGATCCACCTTACCAAAACATACCCTGATTTTTTAACCAGTCAAAAACTATCAACTCGGCAAAATTATGTCGCTACAATTGTTTGGAGATGGCCAAGCGTAATAAACCCGCGCTTTTGCGTTAATATGTGACAATGAAGAAAACAAGGCTCCATCATTTCACTCCAAAATCTAATCGACTGTCATCAGAGTGCACTGCAAACGATCAAAATTCTCCAAAGCGTGGAAAACGCAACAGTCGGCTGGCAAGGTTATGGTGTCTGCATCTTGGAATGTGCAGGGAATAATTTTTATTCATCAACATAGATTTTTATGGCGCGAATTTAGACCATTAAAAGGACGAAATCGAAGAAAAAGAAAGTGCCGTTTCACCAAAACCAAGCACCTTGTCAGAAGTCAGTGAAGGCTGTGGCACAAAATCCAATCTTTGGGCTTTGATTTGCTTCCGCTACCAGCGTATTCTCTAGATCATACTACTTCCTGTCGAAAGAATGCTCGATGGGAAGAAACTTTCGTCGAATGAAATGGTGATCTTCGAAACAGAGGCCTATTTTAAAACAACGGTCAAATAGTTCTACTAAAATGGTATCGAAAAGGTGGAGAGTGCTATAATCATTTTATCACCCTTGAATAGAAAAATCATAAATAAAAAACAATTTTGTCAAATAAAAACGTGATTTACTAAGGTTGATCGGAAAATTTTCAATTGACCTCTTATGTACTCAATAATTTATATATTTTTATTATTATCGCTTACCTTTTCGTTATACGCGGTCGCAGTGGCCGCATAATCGCCAAATAACGATCAATACTAATGGCGACCAGCGTGTACGCGCTCACCAACACCGACACCGCCTGCGAGTAGTTCACCAAATTACACAGCACCGTGCCGAATGGCCAATGTTTCAAAATGAAAATGGACACAAACGAAAAGGGCACACAAAAGAGCGACATTAATATATCACCGACCGCCAAATTGGCTATGAAATAATTGGTAACGGTGCGCATGCGTGGCGTCGACTGCACAATATAGCACACGGTGCCGTTGCCCAGCAGCGCAAATATAAATATCGGAATGTACAACAAATAGACGATGGTCTTGAAGTAGGCCGTCGACAGCGCGGACACATCCTCAGTTGAGTCATCACACATTTCGGCGGTCATATTCAGCTCGCCAGCCGCCGGCGTCGTTGCGGTCACAGCAGCCGTTGCCGAATTGGCCGCGAACTCGCCAATAGTTCTCATAGTCGCAGTAAGCGTTGATAACACCTGCACCGAAGCACTATCAGCGATGGCGTAGCTGCTTTCGTTGTACGCGAGCGGCGACCGTGCCACCAGCCCCGCGGATGTTGCGCTTGTCGCCGCCACGACACTCTCACTGTCGTTGAGCAATTGCTGTGCAGATGCCGATGTTATAAAGTAATATTCATTGGCGCTCTCGGCGCTATCGGCGTTGTCCTTGGTTAGGCCGCTGGATAGGCTGTCATTGTGGCTGCCGCTGCTGCCAGCGCTGTTGCTGCTTGGCATACTTGCCACCACGTCTTCGACGACATAGCGCACGTAGCGTTGCAGTGTGCCGCCGGAGTTGTGCAAATGTGGCAGGATGCTGCGCACCGCATACTCGCGTATGAATGACTCCATGCTGGGTTTTAAATTAAAGTATATGTCAGGGTGTGTAGGTATGTGTGTATATTTGTAATAGTGTAAAAACACCTTTGTTTATGACTCGTTGCCGCCGTTACCGTTAGTAAATTTCATGCCACAGTGACCCAGCTCTCGTAATTTATGGTTGTTCGGGGAGTTGCCACTTGTGCGCGATTAAGCAGAATTTATTAGCTTAATTATATGTGCGTGCATATATTTTCTTAGTATATGTTGTGCTTGCCACATGCCTCTGAAGAAAACTTATCACTCTCACTATTGTTTTTATGTACCTTATTTAAACGAATTCCGACTGCTCGCATACTTTTGTTCATATGGGCCCCTACAACGATCGCATAACATTAAGTTGACTGGCGTAGCGGCTGTCAGACAACTTGCAACACAGATTTCTTGCTGCTATTTTCTTTGCCACTTTCGCGTAGAACTTGCACCTTCTGCGCTCGCAACGTGTTATTTAACACAACCGCGACACTTGTGAGTGACAAAAGCCGCAAACACTCAGCACTTCCACTCACATTTTATTTGCACACACTCGCTTTGTTGCTGTGTTCAGTTAGTTCTTTCATTTTGTTTGCGAACTTTGTAATGCCAACTGCACATATGCACTCACTTACGTTGTTACAACAATAACCAACTAGTTAACTTTTCAACCGCCGTGTATGTGTAAGAGTGCCGGAGTACTTGCCACACTTTGTTGCTAAGAAAAGTTTGTGTATTCGTTTCGGTCGTGTAGTGGCAATTCCTGTTGGCAATTTCGGTTAGTTACCACATCAAAATTTCAGTTTCCGCTGGCTGACTCTGCCATTCATCGACAACAGACTAAAGTTGCTGCTCATTTCGATGCTCGCTTTTTGCTTACTAAAGTACAATTCAATTTCCTAGTATTTCAGTATAGGTTACGTTGGATTTCTCTATGATTTATGGTTTCAGTAGGTCGAGGCACCTACACACATGCCAGTAGAGTTCGACACCTGCAATTAGCAAAGATTTATTATTTTTACACATGGAGTGAATAAGAGGCGCTATACATTTTTGTTTTAATTTGTATGAAAAATGGGTAATCGTGCATGGCAATGGCTTTTTACATGATCATAAATATTGAAATTTCGAACAAATTCACAATTTTCTAACATATTGAATTCAAATAAATCTCAAAGTGTTAGCGTGCCTTTTAGTAATCTACGAATGCTTTCCAATTAAGTAAGGGTGTGAATACAAAGCATTTGCCAGATTAATGGATTTTATCGATAATTGAGAGAGTCTTGAAATTATTACAGGTTAAGCCACACAGCTCGCAATAATACTGAAACCCTACTTTTTTAAAGAAAAAACACAGAAACTTCAAATTTAATGGATAATGTTTATTATGTATCAATCGAAAGAACATAATTTGGCATTTATTATTTAAAGATTATCTCTCTCAAACGTTGGCCGCGGCTACGTCCAATTTTCGACGACTGGCGAACGACATGCGTGATGTTTTACGCTAAGGCCTGAATCGAAGCGAGATTGTCCGCATAGACTTTAGATTATAGATATTTTATATACATACTATATTTATATATCCGTCGTGGCGCCGTGTTGTTGAAACCAAATGGCGTAAAAGAATCGCGGTAAAGATCGCTATAATACTGCATTTTTGCATTTTACATACCCATCGACCCAGAAATGGGTCTCATCGCTGTGCGAAGCCGTGGAAATACCTTCGGGCGTGGGAAATTTCCATATTAGACAAGTAAGAAAAGGTTGCGTGCTTAGGAAAATAACTCATCCACGGACCGATATATGCGGCATAAAGGCCTGATTTTATCAATTTTTGGCTTGACGATAAATACTCTCCATTATAGAGTGGGCGGGGATATCACCAATTTTCTGACTGTCAGAGCAAGTGCCGAAGAGATTAGTTCTGCGCACATTTGGTTGATATAACAGAAAGACGATGAGTTTGCCACCCGGATTTCAACTCGTCAAGGCGTTCTGAACATTTTTATATATGTATAATCCATATCTATCTATATTATTTTGAGTTGATAAAAAATTCACTGAAATGGCCCTTGTCATATGCAGTTTTAAAATTATCGAAATATTTCTATAACTACGACAAGTTTCATAGAATATACATTACAAATTCATTGGTTTTTTTTCATTTATAAAACACAGCTCGATTGTCAGTAATACATGGAAATGAACTAGGCATTGATTGTGCCCCGGATATGTGGTAACTGTAATCTAATTTAAAATGATCGAAAGCGATTCGTTTTTTCTATGAGCACTGTATACTGAATATGAGAGCACCGAATTTATGTTTTCTCAATGAAATTAAGTGGAAATGTTCAACAAAATTACAAATTGTTTCGGAGGTTTCATATACCGAATATATTGATTTCCGTTCAATTGCTTGAATTCCTGTATGACATTGTGCTTTACATAATCGAATTCACTTTCGGGTATTAAAAAATAATTAACGAGGAACAAGAGACTAGATATGTGAAGTATGTTAATTTGACAACCAAGTTGGGTGCATATTGTTCAGTATTACTAACAACTGGACCAACAATCGCAATTATTTAGTTTTATATTAAACATGAAGTATTCTATTCCTCCCCACATACGACCGAGATTTGGACGAGAGTTAACTACTTAAGTGGCTAAGATTAACCCATTAATGACAACGTATGATGTATCATACGCAAAAAGAGCTTTTTCTAAAAATTCGTCAAAAATCCGAAATGAAATAAAAGCTTTTCATATTTGCAATGTGAGCGAGATAAAAGGATTGTTGCATTAGAAAAGCTTTTTAATTGTCGCTTAAAGCTCATTTGTTTACAATTTTCGCGCCAATTTATGTAGCATTTTTTGGGAAAAGTGAATAATGCCTCGAAGGCGAGGTTTATATTTTTATAAATAGTAAGCGAGGAATTTGTATAACTTAAAATGTGCATAAACTTAAAGCTAAAACCCTCCAATGAATATAAAGTGAAGTCAAAAATTGAGCTCCGAAAGTGTCTTAACTATTTGTAAACTATTGCGTATGTTTTATCATACGTAAACGCTAGCCCAGTTTTTGCTATATGAAAATTCATTCCTAATATCTCCTTGTAGACAAGCAACAACTGAGGAGATAGTTGGATGGCTAAAAGATTTAAATGAAGATGATGATGCAGAGATTATAGAAAATATCAATAATTCCAATTTTATTGATGTGACTTTGCTCCCCCCCGAAGAACAGGAGTTATCCGATTGCGATGACGCAGATGAAGACGATGAAGGTACATGTATGAGTTCTTAAAAGGGCATGTGAAATAAGAATTGGTAACTCAGAAGTGGAGGAGCAACACTTTCTAAATAAAGCGAGCAGTTCACTAGCCCCACGTACAAGGACTTCAACTCAAAGGAAAACTAAAAAAAAGAAGATTTACCGAAAATGGTCAAAGATAGTACTAAAAGCAAGTGAATGTTCTATCACAGCAATACGCGAGCATACTCCGGACATTGTAGCAGATATTTTAGAAAATGATCTAAGTCCAATACAACTTTTTAAAAGAATTTTTGATAGCGAATTTATGGAATGTACACAATCAGAGACTGTTAAATACGCCATAAACAAAGGAGATGAAGCCTTCACCGTAAGTCTTGAGGAGTTATACACATATTTCGGCATCCTTATACTAAGTGGATACAACAAGGTGACTAACCTGAACCACAAATTCACTTGCTTGCTTGTTAAATTAAACCTTTTTATTTTAAGGTTCCAGCTACTCGCATGTACCGGGAGACAGAAAGTCATGTGTACAATCATTTAGTGGCAGGTTTAATGGTTATTATCATTTCAATGATAATACACAAATTGATTCGAATAATAAGGCATTCAAAGTTCAGCCTGTTCTTGATCATTTAAATACAAAGTTTAAAGAGCTTGGAAAACCCTTTGGAACTTCATTTTCTGTAGACGAATCGATGGAGCCGTATTTTGGTAAGCATTCTTTCAAGCAATTTATACAAGGAAAACCAATTCGCTATTGATACAAAATTTGGTGTATGACTATTTCAAAAGGATATTTGTTGAACTTCGATTTGTACACCGGAAAAAACATGATTCGATCTAATAAGCCCTTAGGTTTATCAATAGTTTTAAATTATTAGAAGAGTTTGATAAGAAAAATATAACAGTGCTAGGAACGATTCGCTCGGACCGTATTGACAATGCTCCTTTGAGCAGCATGAAAAGAGAACTCCGTGGTACTTGTGAAGCACTAAAATCTAAAAATATTACCCTAGTTAGGTGGAATGATAACAATAATGTCACCATTGCAACAAATTGTAAAWACGACAACATAACGACAACAACCGGATTATGCAAAAGATAYGATCGACAACAGAAACGCAGACAAGACGTAAAGCAACCAGTCATTATCAAGGAGTATAATTCGGGAAYGGGTGGAGTCGATCTCTTTGACCAGCAGAGGGCAGCGTACCGAACTCGGATTCGGTCAAGAAAATGGTATTGGGCCATTTTCAGATTTTGCAGAAATGGTGCCGTTGTAAATTTATGGATATTATTTCGGAAAGCTTATCCACAAGTTACTCTTCTCGGCTTCATCCGACGACTTACAAGGAGCATACTTTCAAAGCCAATAGGTTTTCATCCAGTCTCATCACGGAAGAGAAAACGAGAAAACGAAACTAGATACGACGGAGTCGAGAACAGATAACTGTTTCTACAAATATCATGTAAACTGAGTCAGCAACTAAATCTAAAAATTAAAAGTGAATATGTCACTAAATATATAAATACGATATCAAATTGAACTCAAAAGTTCACCACGCCAACATCTTTTGAGATATTTTTTTGAAATTTGGAAATTACCCTTTTAATATCATTACAGACGTCTGCTTAAAATTTCTGTAGCTTATCATAGCGGGTTTTGGGTGTGAGCAGTAATGGGTTAATCACTTGACTTGCGTTTCTTTGCAACACGAATGCCGGTACAAGGTCCGCACAATACCGCTGCATACTTTTGTGCATTATTTATTACTTTTAGCCGGTAGTAGATAGCACAGAGTGTTACCAACAATTTATTGTGTCTACCGTGGGTTTATTATCCAAGCCGTTGCATATTTCTTGGCGCTCGGCTATAACTAATGGTCATTAAAGAAGGTTTATTAAGTTAATTAAGTGGCTAGTTAAAAAGAGAGACAAAGGTGAAATATACCACCAATAGTAATTTTATGTTTGACTAAGTGCAGCGGGTACGAAGGAAATTTGAGACTGATAAAATGCGGAGCAATTTGATCTGAGTTTGTTGTAATTCACGTAGTTATTATGTATTAGGAATAGTGTATTTTATCTTTATTTACATGTACATATCGTATATGTACATATATCTTCATCTTTACTGGCGTAGACACCGCTGACGAGGTTATAGCCGAGTTAACAACAGCGCCCTTGTCGTTTGTTCTTTTCGGGAGACCAAGTGCTGCAAGGTCCTTACCGCCTGATCTCAGAGTAGAGATCTTCCTCTTCCCTTGCTTTTACCGGCGGGTATCGAATCGAAATCTTAAAAGCTGTAGTGTTCTCTTCCATGCGAGCAGCATGACCTAGCCAAGCGCCGTATATTTCGTACAACTAATCGTTCCATCGGCTGCAATATTCACAGTGGCCAATGCGCAAAAAAACCATAATTATTTCGCAAATTTTTTCTCTCGAACACCATCTAAGACTAACTCATCAGACGATGTTGTTGTCCATGTCTCCGCACCATATAGCGGTACGGGATTGACGAGAGACATAATTTTCAATTGCCTACGCAGTCCAAGGTAGCACCCTTTGGAAAGAGTGATTCTGCATTGGATTTCAAGGCAGACGTTGTTGTTTGTGTTGATGCTGGTTCTAAGATAGACGCTTTTATAAGTATACATACATATATACATTTATGCCATTTATCGTAATTTTATTGAGATTTTGTAACACTTTAAACTATGTATTTAACGCGGGAATTTCGACCATATCTCATCCACACTTACCCACATATGGAACACCAAGAATCTAAATCTTCCACAAAATTGACTGCTTACCATTTCGACCGCACTAAGCAGAGCTTACATTATTATTTCTTAAGCCAACCCAGCTACCTTTTGGCATTAACTGGCAGCATTAAATGAACGTCTACGTCTTATTTAGTGTTAATAAACAGGCAGCCCAAATATTTCGCAAGCGAAAACACTTGGCCGTCAGGTGAATTCATCCCCAGGGGCCGTTTGAGAGCACAAACGTTGTCTGCCAGTTTGATTGGCGGTGTGACAGCTGGGACGTTGGTTCACTCCATGCCAAATTAGTAAACAACAAGCACTCTGAGGGTGGCACGCATATGTAACTTGTTTACATTCATACGTAAATATGTATGCATGATGACATGCATTGCATGTAAAGCCACCAGACTTGTAAATATGCTCTCTGGTAAAGCTCTTTCGCTAACACTTTACACAAATACTATGAACAGTGTCTACGACCACACGCACGGTAGCAATCATATTGCCATGACCTCAATGGGTTGAAAGATTTTTACTTAATTAATAAACGGAGAAACTTCCAAGAATTGTGAAACTATAAACATAGCATTTATTTAATTGTATTGATGAACGAAAAGGCAGGTGAAACTCTTTTAAAAATACTCAAAATTGTAAGCCATATTTATCATCTATCATATTTTAACAATCCTTATAAAATTTATTGCATTAAAAATTCCATGCAGAAGGCAATTCGATTTCTGTGCTTTAAGTGTAAGCTTTGTTAAACATCATCGGATGTTTCTTCCTTAATTTTATATTTTTTTAACAGTTTACGAGTGCTACTGTTTGCTTGGTAAAAGGTTTTAAATTTTTGCTAATTTCGATTTTATTTCAGATAGCATTCAGTTCATCAGTTGAGGCCCCCTTGAAAAAATGGTTCCGAAGATTTACCCAGTTGTATCAAAATGAGCACGCACAATTTTACATTTTCGCCTGTATTTAATTCAACGTCATAAAGAGAAATTCGATTTCTATTTCCGTACACCCAGAAACACAACTTTCAAGTTAGGCCTTTTGTGAGGGTTTAAGGCTGGACTGAGCGCTTAAATATACCAGTGGTAAGCTAAACCATTCTGTGACTAGAGTGGTTCCTTTTAACCGGTTAAGAATTTTGTTGCAATTCATTGATTTTAAACCCAAATAAATATGCCTTCAAAAACGGTTGACCAAAAATGTATACTCAAAAACCATTTGTTTATTTTCTCCCAAAAGAGTGGCCGCTTTTAAAAGCAACCTTATAAAACTCTTAATTAAATTTTTACTATAGTGAAGTGATTATCGTGGTGTCGTGCGCTGTGAATTGCTTACGCCGTGCCAGACTGCCAACGGAGAATTGAGTGCTATGCGGCTTGTGGGTTAAGCTATTCGTCTGTAATGGCTGAAAGTATTAGCGTACAACTCCTGGTTCCTTTATTACGATAATGCACCATGTCATATTTTCTTTAGTTTTTCGCGAAAACTCGACTCATAACGTTTCGAAAACGCTACATTCACTTGACTTGGCTTCATGCGACTTCGGACTATTCAGCAAACTCAAAGAGTATGCCGTGACACCGTTTCGACACGATTAATGAGATAAAAGTAGGATAGAAAAAGGTGCTGGAAAACTCCAACTGCTTCGAAGAATGGCAAAAGCATTATCAAAAGTGAGTTTTATTGGACCGCAGCTCTTTTAAAAGAGGTTGAAATTGAGTATTGATTAATTTGATTACTTTTTATATTTCCATGCGTATTTTTATACCACGAACAGTATAATATGTTTGACAAGAAATTGGTAACAACCAGAAGGATAAGTCGTGACGCTATAAAATATGTACCAAAGAACCATTTCCGTCTGTCTTTCAGTTTGATTGTCTGTCGTAAACAGGTCCCTCAGTTTTCAAATATTTATTTGTTATTTTGTATATGTTCTTTTATCCCTAAGAAGTTGCTCATTTATCGAAGCCCCCATATCGGAACACTATACGCTGCCATACAAACTGATTGACCAAGATGAAGTTCTTTTATAAAATGCGCCCAACTTGCAACTATTTTTTAAATTCTTGCAGGGTATAACAGTTTTGTTCACCTAACGGCTGTTTGTATCACCTAAAAATGATCGAGTTAATATATATAATTGAGATTATATATATAATTGAGATCCGAGTAACTGTCTATCAGTCCGTCCACTTAAATAAGCGATAGCTTGGGTAAAAATATCTTAATGAATCTTGATACACGTGTTTTTCGGGAGAACGGATCCTTTTTGGGACGGATCCTTAGATGGGCGTAAACGATCCCTTGCTACGCCCACAACACGATATTAAACAAAAACTTTTAAAGAGTCATAATTAAGAATTAAATTAATATATTAAACTTTAATTTGGCACAGGGGATCGCAGTAGTAAGTGGCACATTTTGGGATAAAAATTAAAAAAAGGCATGGCCTCGCTCTTTAAGAGGTTTAGTATATTTAATATATCTCCTAACAGCTGGCGCTGCAATTTTTAAATTTGCTCAGAACAAATTCATTAGGCACCCTCAGCGACACTGTAAAAATGGACTGAATTTCCGTTAAAAACTATTAAAAGCGAGATAAATCAATGAATAAATAGTCCAGAGGCAATAAATTTGGTAGCAGGGATTACAAGTATGAAAGATGAAAAAATGGAGTATGAGCGTGATACCGTACACAGTTAGTCGGAAAGCCATATCTCAGGAGCTGCTCGACCGATATCGATTAAATTTAATAAATTTTCAACCACTCCTACTTTCCGTATAAACCAACTTAAAATTCCCTTTGAATTTTCACCTGCCAAAATCCAAATCAAGATCCAGTGTATATATCGTGATAAAACTTTGCACGAATAGCGCGCTTAAAGTAGGTCACCTTATATCCAAAAATTGGCCAAATCGAGTTTCAATTTGCGATTTTTTTTTTAACAAAAATATCAATAAATCTGTGAAAAATATCATAGAAATTCAGAGACAGTCCCTTTCTAATAGTAGAATTTCTGTATGTAAAGAATGGCTTGAATCGGATCAATAATTTTTTTAGCCCCCATATACCTAATTGAAAGATTACCGATCTTCCAGTTGACTTTATTCCGCATATATCAACAAATGAGTGAGTTATTTTAATAAAATTAAGAGAGTGTGGTGTTCTAGTAACAGTGCATCTTTGTGCGTAAAATTTATAAAATCGGGTGAAAGCTTGCCCTAAGCCCCATAATACTTACAAACCTTTTGAACCTGAAAGAATTTCCATGCCTTTGAACCTGGCAAGTCGCAAGACAGTGAAATGTGCGATTACACCCAAACTTTGTTCTATCTTACTTTTTCTCGTTTCAGTTCAATCTATAATCCATTGTTCCATACATTTTTGTTGACTAAGTGTCAGTTTTGTCTACATTCGCATTTTTTAGCGGTACTTTTGTGAGGCCACTCATTGGTAACTTTACTGCTATTTTCGCTTGTCATTTATAATATGTTTTTCTCATCCGCTGTAACAAAGTAGTTTCTTTCGGTAATTCTATCTTGCAAGCGTATAGTAGCTATATGTAACATATAAAGTGTATGTAAGTTGTTTATATATGAAATTATATTGACTTCAGAGAGTGTAAATTTGTTCATTTGATCTGAAAGCCAACCTACATTATCTATATAACCTGGGAACGCCCATAAATACAATAAAAACACACACACATACAAACAAAGACTTGAAACACGACACACTAATGCAAGGGATATAAATAGACGAGGACAGCTAGCGAGTATTTTGAAAGAAGAAAGGAAATTGCTTTCATGAGAAATATTGGAAACACAACAAAAATGAGCATCAACGTTACTTACGCAGCCAATTACTGATAATACGAAAGCACGACCACAAGTTTTGACAATTTGACGTAGACTTTGGCGCTGCTGGCAAATACATTTTCAGCTTGACTGCGGCCCCGCCAAGGGGATTTGGCAGCTCGAACTTAGCACACTCTCTTGCTTGTGTGTGCGCGCGCAAGTTGGGTTTGTCTATCAATTGGTGCGTTGTGCTTTTATTTTCCATTATTTTTAAGTATGTGTGTAAACACTTTGTTTATGCGTTTTCAATTTCACATTTTACAACTTATGCTCTTATTATTTTATTAGCGCGTTTGTTACACTAGTGCTTGTGCACCCGCCGGTGAGTCCATCTAAAATACACACTAAGCCGATTGCTTTTAATTTTTCATTTCCACATTGGCCATATTTTCCACATAATAAAACATTAAAAATTTTGAAGTGGTTTTTTGTAATTTGTTTTTGTTTTTGCGTTATTTATACCTGAATGCACCTTCTGACGTCTGAAGCAGCGCATGCTCGGATGTCCTGATATATTGGTGGCCAATTTATTTACTACAAATATTAAAAATCTCTCTTAACTTAAAGAGACGTCCCACTGTAGATATATACGAAGTTTATAAGGAAAAAGGGAGAAAGATTATAAAAAAGTGCCTAGAAGTTGCGCACGGACATCACATACTTCCAGGGTGTGCTAGAAAGGAACATAATACAAAGCAACACAGGATATGAACTGATCCTGGTAAAATTAAACACATACATATATGTATGTATATATTTGTAGCAGCTTCCACTCAAGATGGAATGGTTCTGTAGAAAATGTGGGTTTGCTGCTGAGGACACTATTCGCAACACAATCTCTCACCCATCTTGAGACCTAGCATTGATTACTGGATAATATTCAACCGAACAGATCACGTTCAGCACGCAGTAAAGAAAATATGTCAGACCTAGCTGAGAGTGTACACAAAGACCATGGAGAGTTAATTAGGCGCTGTTCGCTACAGCTATAATGAGGACCATTTCTCTCTCAATAGGTATGTAAACAAGCAAAATAGGCACATTTTGAGCAAAAAACAACCTGAAAACATTCATGGACTGCCATTTCATCCAGAAAAAGCAACGGTTTGGTGTGGTTTGTGGGCCGATGGAATCATCGATCCCTATTTCTTCAAAAATTAACATAACCGTTGATGGCGACCGTTATCGCGCCATGATAACCGACTATTTGATGGTTGAAATTGAAGCTCGAGCTCTCGGCGACATTTGGTTTCAACAAGACGGCGCCACTTCTCACACATCGCATCAAACAAGAACACTGATTGAGAGAACACTTCGGTGGACAAATAATTTCACGTTTTGGGCCGGTCGATTGACCATTAAGATCCTGTGTTCTTTCTGAAAATCTGCACATGTCTTTTTCTGACCAAGATAATGCTCATTTGTCGAAATCACTGATATCGGAAAACTATAGCTAATTTGATGTTCTAAGTGAAGACACGTCCTTCTCCACTTGGTCCTTCCAACGGAGTGGAGGTCTTCCTCTTCCTCTGCTTCCCCCGGCGGGTACTGCTTGAATACATTCAGAGCTGGAGTGTTTTCGTCCATCCGGACAACATGACCTAGCCAGCGTAGCCGCTGTCTTTTAATTCGCTGAACTATGTCAATGTCGTCGTATATCTCGTACAGCTCATCGTTCCATCGAATGCGATATTCGCCGTGGCCAACGCGCAAAGGACAATAAATCTTTCGCAGAACTTTTCTCTCGAAAAYTCGCAACGTCGACTCATCYGTTGTTGACATCGTCCAAGCCTCTGCACCATATAGCAGGACGGAAATTATGAGTGACTTATAGAGTTTGGTTTTTGTTTGTCGAGAGAGAACTTTGCTTCTCAATTGCCTACTCAGTCAGCACTTGTTGGCAAGAGTTACCCTGCATTGGATTTTTAGGCTTTTTATCCGCCAAAGGGCTATGAACTTGTCAGCATTCCTCCAAACTATTAACATGACGTTTTATGTTGCTGCTACAACAACGCAAGGTTCACGTTTTTAATAAAAAATATACTATTACGTAAAATATATTCCGAGAGGAAAAACACTATTTGACAATCAGAAAAATATTGTAAATTTTTAGGATTGTCTTGGTAGGATAAAAAGAAACCGACTGACCGCAACATAGTACATAATTCTATCAAAGTGTACCCTGACGAATTTTGAATCAATGAAATCTAGCAACGAGTTCTTTGAGATCCACACCGTAAAAGAATAAAATTTTGCCAACACTAGACTTTATAAATCAACACAGAAGTCGACTCATTCCGACCCCATTTTTCTAAAACTGAAAAGAAATTGCATTCTGCATCTAAATTGGCCTCTGTCTTATATTGAGATTTTTGGTAGATTGCGAGCTCGCGCAAAGGAAACGTTGAACCGACTTCCGCATACTCAAAGCCATACACGATCTAATCCTTTGGTAGAGTCTTAACGATATTGACCAAATTCATTGTCAATTAAAGTAAATCATTCATTCGTAATAAAATTCTGTTTTTCTGGATATTGCGTAGAATGGTTGGATTTGACTAACTAGATTCTGATCGCGGTGCTCCTGAGAATAGCTGTTCCACGTATCACTTTATCTTAGCTCTCCTTAAATCTTAAGCAATTCGGGTAAATGTATGATGTTTTAATATATGAGATTGTCTTCAACCATATTAACAAGCCACATCAACTATTCGCACGATTTCTCTTGACTACAAATTTATATTTTATAGATAGTTAGTAAAACCTTTAGTCTACTATCTTTAATAACCACTATCTCTTGTCGCCCGATCGCTAGGGTATGAAAGATAATATTTGTTTGAGCACGATTCAAAGACAGACATCAACAAAGAGAAAATTTGCTACATCTTTAGAGTTTATGATTCTGATTCAGGTACATAGTTCTGATATTGTTTCGGAATTGCATTGTCAAAATTTGACCATGTTAAAGAAGCGATCGCCAAAGAGTGCCGGTTTGACTAATAGTATAGGAATTATGTTTCATCAGGACATCGGCAGACCACAAACATGCATATTGAATCGCTAAAAGTTTGATGAGCTTATTTAGCGGGTTTTTATACCTGAAATTACTACCTATTTCGCTGTAATATGGTGAATGATATTTCGGGTGAAAAATTCGACTCAGACAGACTTGTGAAAATAGAGAGTGACGGAGTAAGAAATATCTGCTTCGAAATACAGCACACTGAGTGTTAAAAAGGAGATATTAGAAACCATGAATAAGGAAAAATCTTTCAAAACACTTTAAAGAGTATGCAAATGTAATTTTTCACGAAAAAAATTCACTGCACTGTTTGCATAATTAAATGTTTTGCTTCAATTTCCTTTGTCTTAGCTATTATATTGTTGGAGAGGCAGAACATGTAGAAGGAGAATGCGCGTATTTGTGAGTGAAAAGCAAATGAGTCGGCTATTAATGTAGCCACAACCACGTTCTCAAACTCTACAAGCTTTACATATCAAAAATTTAAAATTCTTTCACTTCCAAAAGCCAATATATGTACACACGTGTTTGTTGGTGTGAAATTATAAATGTCTGAAAAGTCATCAACACTCACAAGGCGTAAACCACAGAAGTTATGAAATTTACACATGGAATTTCTTCTGAGCATATACACGTACACGCCTTTCCTTCATTCAATTCATAAGCTTATATCGTATATATTTGTGTATTTGCACAAGTATTGCTGCGCAACAAAACATTTAAATAAAGTATTCATCACAGTAGCAACATATACATACATTTGCAATATATATATTTGCATGGCTGAATATGCTCACATTATTTTGGGCATCTCTACACCTATTATGTAAGTACATTTGTACTCATATTCATTTAAAGCGATATTTATGTATGTAAGTGCGTCACAAAGTACTTTCGCAGCAGACTGATAAAAAGCAAGTGCCCTGCCTCCTTTTGTGCGTCAACTCATTATCATAACTGTCGACAGAGAGATAAGACATTTTATAAAAATTTTATCACACGCCCCAAAGCGCCTAAAATTATACTTAAACGGTTTGCATTTAATGTCAGGTTTAACTGAATTTCTATGCAAGGTTTCCGCAGTTTGAAAATATAACAAAATAAAATCATCAAAAAAAGTAAAATAACATAAAAAATAAAATAAAATAAAATAAAGTATAAATAAAATATTATAATAAAAATTTAAATAATATATATGTATAAAATTTAAATAATATAAAAACAAAAAATAAATAAAATTAATAGATGAAAAAAACCAAAATTGTCATAATGTAACATTTTATCACAAAGTATGGTAACTATGTATGTTCTTGTAACAGATGTGTATAAGAGACAGGTATAAAAATATGTAAATTAAATATAAAATATTATAATAAAAATTTAAATAATATATATGTATAAAATTTAAATAATATAAAAACAAAAAATAAATAAAATTAATAGATGAAAAAAACCAAAATTGTCATAATGTAACATTTTATCACAAAGTATGGTAACTATGTATGTTCTTGTAACGGGCGAAATAAATTCCTGACATCTGTCTGTGCAAGCGATAACTTGAGTAAAACTTTAGATATCCCGATGAAATAAATATACAGTTGCGATCAAATTCTTAGTAGTGCGCAAATGTAAAAGTGGAACTGTTAAAAATGTATGTGATATCAGTTTCATAAAAAAAAAGCTTTAACAGTGTATAAAATCAATCAGAAAAAATACTCATTGTTTAACTCATTTCAGTGAATTATTAATATATTTAAAAATTTACGCCAAATTTCAACAATCAAAAACTTTGGGAAATTTCTACAAAAACTGATTAAAATAGTTGCTTATTTTTGCTTTCAAATTAGATACTTTTATGAAAGTTGCATTTAGTTGCGGTATCTTAATTTTTTGATATTACAGCACAGAGTCGTGGAATACAGTCTGCAAGTGTTTCATCTTTCGGTAGAAATAGACTCCCAGGCTCACCGCCTTCCATAGTTGCGTTATCGATGTCGGTTTATATCAAGCTAGAGTGCACTTGACATCAGACCACAAATTTTTGATGGGGGAGTATAGAGAGATTGTGCAGTTCGCCGACAAGGGTGATGCTGCAAAGTTCTACGAAAAGATGCGGCGACTAACAGAAGGTTCGCAGACCTGTGCATACTCTTTTAGGCCCCAAAGGTTAATCTAGTGGCTGATGTTCAGAGATGTAGGGTACACTTCTTCAGTCTGCTGAATCGCAGTGCAAGTGAAACATCTAGAGAAGGCTAATCCGATTCCCCAAACAATTACGATGGAATAGAGATTCTATTTTCCGACTATGATGAAGTTGAACAGCAACTTCCTGTCTTATGAACGACAAAGCTACAGAGACCGATGGATGGCCGAGCTATTCAAATACGGCGGCGAAGAATTGTCGAGGTCCATGTATCAGCTTCTTTGCAAGATATGGTCGAATGAAAGCAATCCACAAAAAGAGGGAACCTAAAATCTGTGCCAATTAACATGGGATGAGCCTCTCACAATGTTTATTACTTGGTTGGTAACCGATGGCATTACGTGCTATTGGGGGTGAGCAACTAATAATATTTAAGACGTTGGCATAATTTTTGCCCAGAGAACTAAACTTTTTTATCAAATCTATTTGTCGGCAACTTCTATTTGGAATCGGCAGTGGACCGATCCAAATCGGCAGTGGACGCCTACAAAATGCAATTGACCTAAAAATTATAACCTACTTTAACCAAACAAAAAATTAAGATAAAAGCTCTAATTGTAAATCGGCTTATCGTTGTTAAAATTAGATAATAGGCATGGTACAAATCGAGCCAATATCTCAGCAGTTCCACGATCAATTTTGATCAAATTTGGTTCACAGTATTATTTTGCATGTCTTTGATATGGTTTAAAAATGGGATCCGACTAAAACTAGCCCTACTTTTCAAAACACTCAATTCTAAATTCTCTTTGCTTCTTTCACTGTAAAATATAAAAAAACTTCTACAAATAGTATCATCAAGTTAAGCCAAATTTCATTTACAAACTATAATATTTAAGACCTACATAAGGGAAATATATACACATATAGATTTTCTGGCAAATAGCTGATTTTATATAGAAAATAGTTTCCAATAGATAGAAATATTTACTAAATTAGGTGGACAACTTTTCTGGCAACAATGTGGTCTGTCACAGATGAGACCATAAAATACGTCTGACCGAACGGACGGCACTGCACAGTTAACTTCGCAGAAACATTTAACGATAATTTTATTAAATTATGTTGATTTGAATTGCATGTGTTGAGGAAAACGCAGTTGTATCGGATATAATGCTATACTTTTCAACGTAATCAATAATTAGAGCATTTCCTATAACGGATTCAATGGAACGCGTTAATAATTTTTATCCAATGCAATCGTGAATCGTGAATTCGCACTTAAATATCAAAGTTCCCAAGTGTATATAAATCGTTTTACTTTCCCCAAAAGATCAATGGTAGAACATTAAACTTGAACAATGAAAGTGTTGGTGATTTTGGCGGTTTGCGATCTAACAGGTATTTACACTAACTTTACAGAAATTACTGAAAGGAATAGAAACTAGCAAGACTCATATAAATTCCGTTTCAGTTGTTGCCGTTCCCATTTCTGAAGACGAACGCATAAGCGGAGAGAATGGTTGGTATGTGCCACAGGCGGACGGGTCCTTAATTTGGGTCTCAACCGAAGAGGGTGAACAAATGCTAGATGAATTGGAGAAACAGGAGGAAGTACAGAGTCGTCTGTTACCAGTGCCAGTGACTTTCTACCTCTACACAAATAGAAATCCGTCAAAAGGACAAAAAATTACAGAAAGCTTCAAGTTCATATCCGAATCTGAATTCGATGTTAGCAATAAAACGAGGTATTCATTAAACTGATCCACTATCACTAGATGAGCATAACATTTACATTTTAGTACAGATTCGTTATACACGGTTGGATATAGAGCTACACCGCTGGCATGAGTAAAGATATCCGTGGAAAAACCTTTGTGATCATTGTCGATTGGGCACGCGCACGTTTCGTCGACTCTCTCACCTCTGTTGCTGCTGTAGCAAAGACTGGAGAGCCAGAGAGAGACTGGTGGCCAGCATGATCAACTATTTGGTTGAGAGCTTTGCGATGAGTTTGGAGGAAACAATAGTGATCGGCCACAGTTTGGGTGCTCATGTAGCCGGTTATGCGGGTAAGAATACTAAAAAGGGCTTGCTGCACACTACAGTCGGTTTGGATCCCGCTTTACCACTTTTCAGTTACAACAAACCCAAAAAACGTTTGAACGAAAATGATGCTCATTATGTCGAGTCCATTCAGACCAACGGCTTTACATTGTGTTTCCTCAAAGCACTTTTCTTACAGCGCTGAGGCTCGTGATAACTTCTCCAGTATGCGTTGTGTGTGAAAATGGGTACAGTAAGGAATGCTTATGTAGTGACTGGTGAATATTATGTATGTACGTACATGTGCATAGTTCTTCGCCTTATGGTTTCTCTAAAATTTATGAAGCTAACGCAACCAAACTTGCTGCAAACATTTTCCTTCAACAATACTTTACAATGTGAAAATGTGTCAAGTCGGATATTAACCACGCCCACCTCCCAAAGACTGTGTTGAAAACCACTTAAAACAGTTAGCTTGCTTAAGAAAAGTGGCAGAAGATTTATGTTTCACAGTGAAGTTATAACGGTAAGATTGCTTCTAATTCAGTGAGATAATTGAACAACCGTCATGACACCGCACAACGAAACGATTTAAACGAAAGTGCGCAATGAATATATCGGAAAAAACTTTCTACAAGTTTTCCTGGCATGGTATACAGACTTGTGCCTCGACATATTTTCCTGGACCCTTTTTGGCCATCCCAGTTTTTTCTTATGAAAAGTGTTTCGAGGACTGGGGCAAACGTTAGCATTGCATCTGGCGGGGATTACTTTGAAGACGACAAAATAAATATTAATAAATAATTAAGTATTTCTGATTTTCGGGCACTTTTTTGTGTAATGTGTATGTAAAATATTACATACTGCTGTTCATGAATGAGTCTATGAATTACAAGAGCCTCCACAACGGCTACACGGCATAGACTGATTTCCTTTATTTTAAAGAACTTGTGCCGATTAAGCAGGTCAATGAGTGAGACACATCAATAAAATTTATATGTATATATGAGTCAGTTGGGTTGAATATATTGATTTTATTTGAAACGGCTTTTTTAAGAATTTTATAAATAATATCCCAATAAAACTGAATGTATGATTCGTTGTTGTTGATGTGGTACCTAAAATTTAGAAATGCTTATCGCTTTGGCACTTTTTCGACTTTATGACTATTTCTAAATAATAAACACACATTTAATATTCTCTTTTTATTTTTACGAAGTTTCACTTATTTTCAGTAAAACTTGACCGACAACTTGTACTCAGAGCTATCGGTCATTACATCGGGAAAACATTTTTAATACTCTAACGTAATGCTTCGTTGAACTAATGGCTGTTTATAACATATAAAATTAATTGAGATAATAAAAGAACTATATACATTTATGCATTACCAGAATGTTTTTGAAAACTGATATGTGAGTGATATGTGAGTTCCTTTGAACTATGAAAATATTTGTAAAATATCATAAATTGGTTCATCCGGAATAATTGCGAATTAAGATTTCAAGCAAATAATAAAATATTGAATGAAGTTTCCTACGAAGTTATTAATACCCAGCAGAAAGGCTATAGCAGAGAATATTATTTAACATTTAGCTAAGCTGCAACACACCGACAAGGGCGAATAGCGTGAATAACAACCCGGGTACTGACAATCAGGGAAGATAGGAATAGCAGTTGCTTCGTCAGGAATTGCAGCAACTCTTCTAAAGAATAAAAAACAAAAACTGCTAATTCCTCTTTCAAACTTCCGTTATTCATAAATCGTGAACAGCAATCAATATGTTCTATTATCTAGGCAAAAATGGGCCTTTTGGTTAACCATTGTAAGACGCCTTATTGATTATGTGGGATGAATGCACCATGAACCATAAAGCTCATAAAGAGACATAATATTAAAAGACCTTAGAAACTCCTTTGCTCTCATGGACGTATTTGCTGGAGATTTCCAACAGACTTTTCCTGTCATTAACAGAGGTAAGCGTGCAGATGTCATCAAAGCATACTTTACACCGTCGCCTTTATGAACTTGGATTAAAAATATAAAATAACGGATGAATATGAGAGCTCATCTTCATTAAATCACTGGTGGTGCTTTTCTACCGCAATTGCTTAAATGTGGGGAAAGAATTTTTCTCACTGCAAATTTAAGGAGTAATTGTAATATTCTTCTGGATGAGTCTCCAGTCCAAATAGTCCATAGTTTAGAAATTTTAATAGATGCAGTGTACACTGACATCGAGAATTTGCACTAAAAGGTATTTTGTTAGTTGTGTTCTAAGGCAATAGTGTTACCCAGGAATGATAATGTAAACAAAATAAAGGATTTAATTATTCAAAAAGTTTCCGGAACACAAATCGATATACACCACGACTAATACTGAAGAAGCAGTCCATAAGCCCCAGTTTTCAAATTCGTAAAACCCTTCTGGGCTCCCACCACATGAATTGGCTTTAAAAATGGGGAAGGAACTGAGGAAGGAATTGAAGGACAATTTAATTGTCCTAGTAGCTCGTCAACTAGCTCACATACCGCGAATTCCGATGATACTAAATAATTTACCAATCCCATTTAAACAAATTCCATTGAAAACATCTTTCGTTCTAACTACAAACAAGTCCTAAGGCCAACTTTTCGAATTAGTAGGGATTGACCTACGAAAAGAATGTTTTACATCTGGAAATCAATTTATATTGCTGCCATAAAATAAATTAACATCAAAATGTTTACGGTCAAGCTCTGACTCAATAAATTATTTTTTAGGAGCAGAGAAACTAAAATATATAGTAAAGGCCTTTTTACAAAAATTAAAAAAAATATATATATTAATAATATAAAAAATATACATACAATATAGTCGATTTAGCCAGGTTCGTCTGTCTGTATACACTGCTGTCCTTAGGTTCGGTGCAGCAGCGTTCTTCTTAAATAAATTGTGGTCCAAAATGCCTTTCATATAAAAGTTCGATTCTTTCCCGAAAAATATTTGGTCATAGTTGGTTGATTTGCGAGAAGCGATTCGCGAAGGAAAACATGACGTGGAAATCATCTGATACTAGACTTAATGATTGGCGTTCACTTGTTTTTACTGATGACACTGAATGCTATTATCATGATTTGCGGAAAGATGAACTATATTTAAGTCGCCAGCACAGCCGAGAAGGTCATGGTATGGGGTGCCAACACATTTTATGGAACAAATAAATTGATTTTTATCGATCAGAAAATGTACGGCGATCGCTTCAAAACATTGCTGGAGTCCGTATTTCCAAAATTAAGAGATGCCTTTCGAGTAACTCCTTGGATTTTTCATTGTAAATGTTAAGCGCTGGTTAATATGGAAAGTAAGCGAAGGAGGAAAGCAATACGAGGATAAGAAAACATTAACAGAAGCTATTAAACTGGGAGGAAAATTTCCTTGACTTACATAGATTCCCTGCATCATTCAATGAAGGACCGGATATATGAAATTATTACTAACAAAAGAGGTAGTCTCATTACTGGAATTATTTTTTTTTTTTTTTTTTCTTATAAATTAAATATTAACATGAACTAAAAATTGAAGTAAAAAAAATTACTTTTCTTATAAAAATTTTGAAAGCTTAAGTGTGTCTTTTCTAATGATGAAGAAAATGGCATCTTTTTTGAGTAGCATTAAGAAAATTATTGAAAAACACAATTTTGTTAAGTTTGAACAATCATTTGATTTTTATATTTAAAGTATCATAAAGTACGTAATGATTTTGCATATCAGCAAGTAAACGTGCATCTAACCTAATGACCAGGAGTGCATATACGAATTAGTCCAACAGTTTTTCAACTATCCATGTGAACTTTTTTTTGCTCATTTTTCGAAACCGGCGCTATCAGAGCAATATAGCATTATGTGCTATAAAAACTTGCCGATCACACTTAAGAAGTTACATGGGTTTACGGGTTTCAAAAAATCGAATTTCTTTACTGTCTTTTTAAATTCTACAACACTTCTAGAATATTGTCCTAAATTTTCAAGTAGATTCGAGTAATACTTAGTTTCAAAGAGATACAGCCTTGAGCACTTGTGCGCTCGAGGATAGCTGTGGTAAGAGCGCCGTATTTAAAGGCGCTTTTCTCGAAACTATGTTTTTGAAGTCGGTTGGCAAGATTTCTCGAAAACTACTTAACCGATTTTCAAGAAGTTTTAAACAGGTCTTTGAGATACAATTCTTAAGACTTAGACGAGTTTTTTCGATTACAACTCTTTCAAAAAAATGTTTTTTTTTTCTTGCGAACATTTTTAAAACTTTAGCAATGTTTGATATCACTACAACTGGTTTCAAAAACTAAGTTCGATAAATAACTTAAGCACAAATTACACAGCAATTAATAATATTATTTATACATACATATGTGTTATGTAAGAAATTATCCTTTAAATTTTAGCATCCAACTAGAGCGGCATGTGTCTAAAAGAAGATTTCTCGCCTCCTTGTTTTAAGTTTTATAAAAGTCTCTGCCAAAAATCAAACTTACAGTTTTTTTTCCTTCGTTTAAGTTTTAAGTTAAGGCTTGATTTAAAACACGTATTTTTGCTCTTAAGATGACCCTTTAAGGAGTTATTCTGCCAAGGCAAGCGCATCTTTTTGGCGAGGGGTCACCGGATTTTGTTCCAAAGAATTCATAACTTCTTTGTTGATGTTTGTMACAATAAAAAAGTTCTACTAAAATAATTCATTTTTTATATAAGAAAAACTTGTTGAGAAAAGCTGTTTTTTCCCAATAGGTTTTGTATGGAAAACTTTTTCATTTGACGAGATTTCTTCACAATRTTTGGCACTGTTCAGATCGAATCACTTTACCATATAGCTGCCACATAAACTGAACAATCGGAATTAAGTGTCTGCGTAAAAGACTTTTCATTTGACGATATATCTTCATGAAATTTGGTATGACTCTAAGGCAATAATACAATCTCGGAAGAAATAGTTTAGATTGGAACACTATTTTTATTGTATAAAAGCGTCGGTGCAACTGTAGTTATGTGTTTTCTTGTTAATAAAAGAAAATGTAGTAACAATTCAAAGGATTGGTAATTAATTTATATTTTGTATTGAAAGGTTATATACAAAGGTTATATACATGTTTTTGGAACCAACCATAAAGCGCAAGTAAATCAAATAGGCGAAAAATATTCAAAAATCGATGAAGATAAATTTTATAAAAAAGAAGGTATACACATTAGGTGAATATGATTATGACTTCGATTACATATATAGATGTCAACGATGAAGAAAAAATATGATGAATATGTGTGTTAGGGGGAAAAGGGAAGACATTACTCTCAAATTCTGTCAAAGAGTTTGATAAAGTTGTTTTAGGTGTTCCAAATGACAAATTTTTTTAAGAGGAATTCAACCAGGGAGTACACCTAGAGATCCATCACTTCAAAATATACTAAGAAAACGACCTAACATATATATACATACATATACATACATATATACAAAGCGTCTTACCATATTACGTAAGATAAACCGAGGCCTGCATTTTTATGTATAATTAACCACCTTGTTATGAAACGTATACAAATTTACACAATAGAAGAAGCAATAGAGTTAGATCCTTTGCAATTTTATTATATATGCACGAGATACACCTCGATTTACTCTGAACTGAGAATGAATACCTTTGACACGATAAAGAGAAATGAACGAGCTTTTATAATACATATACCACCACATATTATAAAGAAATTTTTTGGCAGGTCAGAAAATTTAACAAACAGATTTATTTAAATAAATGTTTCAACATTTATCTTCTGTTATATATTTATAGAAAGTTAATTCTTTTCTATAAACAATTAATTAAAGTCCTCACTGTCACAAAGTGTCATAAGCAGTGCCGGTTTTAACACTACCAGCGCCCTGGGCGAGATTTCTACGGCGCCTTCCAACTGCAATTCAAACCCATTCGAAAAAAGCGAAAACATTTAATGAAATAACCGTTTATTAAAAGAAAGAATTATTTATTATAAAAAATAACCATTTATTACAAAAACACTAATAAAATTTTGCTTTTCTGACCTTTCTATCAGCGAACTCTTTTATAAGGTTGTCAAAGTCGATATTTTCAGCAATTTCGTTTTCAATTGACAAAGTTGCTACGTTTGTCAATCTAGATTGAGAAATTGTTGATCGAAGATAGGTTTTTATCAGCTTCAGCTTTGGAAAGCTATGCTCCCCACTAGCAACCGTTACAGGTATAGTTAATAATATTCGCAATGCTATCCATACATTTGGATACAGTTCTCGTAAGTTGCAATCTTTGAAGAAATTTAAAACAAAAATGGGAGTAACCACATTTTGATTAGGCAAAAAGGATGTCAGCCTTACAAGTTCATCACACAACATACAACCATCTATGTCTGATTTAGAGTATACAGTTAATTTTAATTGGAGATCACTACAGAGCTTGACAAGGTCGGGTTTTTCTGGAATCTGTTTAATATTGTACTAAAAAGACCAAGATTCAGAGTACTCATTTAACTGTTCGAACCTTTCATTAACTGAAATTAATGTAGTGTCCAAAAGACAGTTGAAAAATTCAACATCAAATTCTTTTTCTGGAGAAGTTATAGGGTCACCGCGTGCAATTTCACTAGCTTGACGCTTAACATGGCGAATTCTTGTTACAGATTCAATTTCCAGTTCTTCGGCCAACTCCTTCGCAGTTAAAATAGCGCTTTTAAAGCCTGTATTTCTGTAGTCTTCCAAGAAATTGCAGCATTTTTTCAACATTTCAGTACATTTACCAAAATCCATATCTGTTGACTGTAGAGATTTACTTACAATATTTATTTGATAAAGTATGTTATACCAAATAAGCAATGAAACTATGAAGCTGAAATCTTTTAGCTGTTCGGACAGAGTAGTAGCGTCATGAGACACTTGAACATCAGTTTTCTGACTTTCAAGAGCCAAAGTAATCAAAGCATCATGGATCAATGTGAACAACCTCTGAAGTACCCCAAACAAAGTGACTGATCCTACGGATGACCTAGCGACATCGCATAGTACTAGATTGTAGCTATGACAGCCACATGACACATAAACAGCTAATAGGTTTATGTCGAGAATTCTCCTTTGAACCCCAATATTTTTTCTCTTCATATTCGCCTCGTTGTCATAACCCAGACCTCGAACTATGAGCATGAGCTGGAGGGCGTCTGCGGCGCCTCTTTTGACAGGCGCCCTGGGGATCGCCCAACCGCGCCCTACCCTAACACCGCTACTGGTCATAAGCGTTCAAGATATAAGTCTAAAGTCTGCACGAACTACAATAGGAAATATTCTACAAGAAAAAACTGAGGCAGTGCCATACAAAGCTATCATGACAGCTACATTACCATAAGTTTGAAAAGCAGTTCAATATAGAATTGTATTTCAAATAGATTTGAATTTCTATTTCGAACTCTATTTTTTTAAATTATGATAAAATTTTTCTTTGGTGTATTGCCAATCTAATGGCTTCAAAATGGCATAAAAAGTCTGACGGCAGCGAACTTATGCACAAATATTTATTTCTCAAATATGGCAACATATTATTTACGTATATACCTGTGCATAAAGCATATAAACAATTATCAATGTACTCACTTTTATTTGTGTGTCTGCCAATGCTCGTATTATTTCAGGCATCTCCATATGCATAAGTACATACATATGTATAATAAACTCACATTCACTTAAGGCAATATGTCTGTACGCAAGTACAGCGCAAAGAGCAAAAGTCAACAGCTGTTGAAAAGTATATGCCCTGCCTCCTTTTGTGCGTCAACATATTATCATAACTGTCGACAGAGAGATAAGGCATTTTATAAAATTTTCATTACACGCCCCCTAGCGCTTGAAATTACGCTTAAATATTTCGCATTTGATGACAGGTTTAAGTGAAGTTCAATGCAAATTCTCTAAAGTATAAAAATTTTCAAAAGATTTTACTTTAAACACACTTAAATGAACTTATGTATGTACGCACATAGAATGAAGAAAGAGGAAAGTTTGCGGGCAACCAAACAATTCATACTCTCGTAATTTTCGCGATTCAAGGCTGGAGAAATACTTTTGTGCCAATCGACTGAAATTTAATACTGAACCGCAAAGGTGCTTTCTAATTTTCATCAAGAGTTACCAATATGTTATATGTACACAGGTATATAGGGGCTACGGAAAATATTGACATGATTGTTCCAAATTTAAATGCAAATGCTCAATTATAACAGAAAAAATAATTCCAAATAATGTTAAATAATAATAATCTCCCAGAATGACCGATTGATAGTTTCGGAAAAATGTGGTAAGCACTGAGGTCCACATATTCGATATAAAGGGGTTTGGAGAGTGATGGTCTGATTTTGACAATGTTACCACTTGATATGGCATGTCTTAAATGCACACTAGTTTTATTCCAAAATCTTCCTGCTTGAATAATATATATATACATATATATATATATACATTGTTATAGAAAAGAATCAGATGGACTATAAAATTGTTATATTAGATGTAGTGGTACTTGTAATCCACCTTCGTTCTCAAGCTGGTTCATCAGCAGGCTTGTTTGGGTGCCTGGTCACAGAGGAAACGCTAACAATTGCAAATCCTGAGAGGGCTCAATTGATCACATTGTAAAGGGACCGAGTTGGATTTCCATTGAGGTCTTGCATTCTATTACTGAACCAATGGACCTCGTGTGCGCTTAGCAAGCACTCGTCGACTACATAGAGTATAAGGCAAGCAATATAATGAACTACTTGCTTTCAGCAAAATTTATGTTGCCTCTATTGTAAGAGCACTTACTGGACACCGTCCAATAGGCATTCCTGCGGTGAGGCTTGAACCACGCTGGACGCTATTTATAAAAGTTGTATGAGGGAGGTTGATATGAAAATATGGAGACACTTTGTTCTCCATTGTTCAGTGTTGCAAAACTGAGGTTGAAATATCTCGGTATTCTTACTTTCGGGGAACCAAGAGATATCGCCGAAACCGATATTAGCCGCCTCAAAAAATTTACGACGGGCTAAAAACACTCGATCGTAAAGGTCTTACGATCCAGTACATAAGAGATTAAAAGTACCACAACGGATCGGCGTTCTAAGCAGTCCAAGTGAGATCATTCTTAGAATCAATGTTTTAATCTAACATAACCCAACCTAACCTATATGGTTATAATTAATTGAATAGTTTTTAAAATATAATATTTGTTTTTACAAAAATCAGAAAACATGAACAAAATTATAATATCAGTTTTGCTGTGCAAAATTAGTATACATGAAAGAAAACAGAAAATCACTTGAAGCCAACATATCTTATATTCCAAGAAAACGACTTTTAAAAGCTTTTCTTTTACAATTTTCCAGTTCATAACCTCCTTTTATTCTTCCACTTTTAGACAATGGTTTAACCGCCCTCTCTTCTCTTCACTTTAATTATTAAAATTATCCAAAAATGCCTCCAGATAATTACGGAGATAGTCCAACTTGGTACACAAATATGTATCGAGAGTTACTTGTAGTTTACCAAACTACTTGTATATTTGCATAATTATTTCAAAATTTTAAAATTTTTCGACTTTCAACAGGAAAATTTTCCTCGATTCACTATCTAGAACAGTCAGACCGAGCTCATTTTAAGAAAATAAATTTTGTGTATATTTCATCCTCTTGTTCACATTCATTGGTAGAATGTATCGATATCTGGGTATACGGTGACATGTTTATTTCTGGGTAGTCTATGCGAATAACTTTTGAGACGAAACCGAAATTTCTTTTGAGTAAAATACGACATTTTTTAGGCTATCCACTTTTGATTTTTGGTAAAACCTTAAAGTTTTCCGAATAAATTTTCGGTAAGGAGCCTTAGAATAAAGATCACGTGACTTTTTAATGCGCAAGAAGTAACGCAGAACACATGATTAACTGGAAAACTAAATTTGTCTTACTATCAAGCCGGTATTTTTCAAATTATCCATTACATGCCATTATCTTAGAACTAAGAGCACATCCAATATTTTCAAGAACAACGTCGTAATATGGATACCAAAGCATGAAAATTTGCTTAGATATCACAGGCAACAAAAAAAATGTATTTTTGTAGAGTTGTACAGGGTTTGCCTCAATTCTTTAAACACTTCTGTGTCGAAGCAGCGCTGCCAGCATTGAAGGCGTCCCGGAAGGCATACTTCAATAGCCTTCAGATCCGAGGATCTCCTCTGTTCATTTCAAAATCGCGTGTGCCACTCGGAAAATTGCTTCTTTGTCCCAGAATCATACTCAAAGATACATGACTCGTCAACTGTGATTACGTTATTCAAAAATTGGGGGTCAAATCTCCTTGCCACACTTCCACTCGTCGTAATTTCTGGTCGTCAGTGAGTACTTTTGGGACCATCTTTGCAAACACCATGAGCATGTTCAAGTGCTCCTTCAGGCTCTTCAGCTCTGTCAGGAACCACAGCATTTGATAAACTAAACATCTGGACAATTAAACGAATCCTTAGTCAACGGTCTGACTTCAAAACTGTGCGAAGCACATTGCCGGTGTTTGTCGAAGTCGCAGGTCTCCCAGCAATGTCTTCATCAGTGGCCTCTGACGTACATCTCTAACGAAAGCTGCATTTTCGACTTGCACCACTCCCAGAAACACATTGTGCGAAAATGTTTGTCCAGACTCACCAGGTGTTTGGAGTCAACTAAACAGCCTCTTGTTCGTTAGCTAGGAATGCTCTCTACCGAATCCAGTCGGTTCTGTCGCTTAACTCGTTGCCTAATTTTGGTCCTTTTTTAACGAAATTTATTTTTTCTCAAGCAAACTCTTTTCAGTTAACCTTTTTTTGGTTTACTTTTTTATTATTTGTTTTACATATTAAAATCATTAAAAATTATGGTTTTCATCTATAAAGATAATAATCTTTTAAGATGAACCGAAACCATAAGGTGAAGAACTACGTACGGGTACGTAATAATCACCATTCACCATATAAGCATTTGTTATTGCACCCATTTTCACACCACTGTAAGAAGTGCCACAATCATCTTTCACCGCTTCCTCATAGTCACCACAACGCATACTGGGGAAGTCATCACGAGCCACAGCCTCCGCGTAGTAGGCGGTGGAGCGCGCATGACTGCAAGCACCAGTTAAATCCAAAAGACAGCCAGGTTGAGTCTTACCACCATTCGGGTAGAAGGCGCCCTTACCAATTGGTTTGAGGAAACCSAGTAGACCGCCATTGGTCTGAATGGACTCAACATAATTGGCATCGTTGGCATTCAAACGTTTGTTGGGCTTAKWATAACTGAAGARTGGCAGGGCGGGGTCCAAACCGACTATGGCGTGAAGCATTCCATTTTTAGTGTTCTTACCAGCATAACCGGCTACATGAGCACCCAAACTATGACCGATCACTTCCGTGTCATTCAAACTCAAACCATGTATATCAACCAAATAGTTGATCATGCTGGCCACTTTTTTGCCAACCTTAGGTACAGCAACAACAGAGGAGGCATAATCGACGGAACGTGCGCGTGCCCAATCGACAATGATCACATTATATTTTCCACGTCCCAACCAGGCAGCACGAATATCCTTATTCATGCCGGCGGTGTAGCTCTGAGTCCAACCGTGAATAACGAACCTGTAGTGAAATGTAAATGTTATGCACATCTGGTGATACTGGATCAGTTTATGTCACACCTTGTTGGATTGCTAGCATCGAATTCGGATTCGGATATGGACTTGAAGCTTTCTGTAATCTTTTGTGCCTTTGACGGATTTCTATTTGTGTAGAGGTAGAAAGTCACTGGCACTGGTAACAGACGACTCTGTACTTCCTCCTGTTTCTCCAATTCATCTAGCATTTGTTCACCCTCTTCGGTTGAGACCCAAATTAAGGACCCGTCCGCCTGTGGCACATACCAACCATTCTCTCCGCTTATGCGTTCGTCTTCAGAAATGGGAACGGCAACAACTGAAACGGAATTTATATGAGTCTTGCTAGTTCAATATACCTTTAAGTACTTTCTGTAGTGCTCGTGTAAATACCTGTTAGAGCGCAAACCGCCAAAATCACCAATACTTTCATTGTTTAGGTTTAATGTTCTACTATTGATCTTTTGGGGAAAGTATGACGTTTTATACACACTCGGGAGTATCGATATTTAAGTACATTATGAGTGCATCAGATAAACGAATCAAATAAATTATTAAGACATTCCATTAAATCAGTTAAAGGAAATGCTCACGCTTATTGGTCACGAAAAAAAAAGATCGTATCTAGAATTACTGCATTTCTTTTAGCACACACCTACCCAAATTTAGCAGATAAAAGTTTATTTTTCAAAGCTCCATAGGCGGCACTATGGAGTGTTTTCATTTTTATCAGTTAGCATAATTAGTATAAGGGGGTGCTGATTTACTTTCGATGGTAAACATTTTAATTAATGAAGCGGATGTCGCAATCAATGAAACTAATAAGCGGAGAATTAATTTAAATGTATAGATGGACATGCATATTTCGAAATGCTTTTTAGTTAACTAATCCACATTTAAGCTAATAGATTTAGCATATGGCTATTAATACTACTTCATAAAATTCTCGTCTCACGTTGTTGCCAAACGCCTCCGAAGCAGCAGGACCGATTTTGATGACATGTGGTCTGTTTGTCGAGTATGCCTGAAAATCGACCAAAATCTGTTTTTATACCCCTAGAAGTTAAGTATGGTCCATACTAGATATTTTTACATCCCCTGGGTAACACTTTTGGTTTTTACTTTTTTATGATGAGGAATTCAAAAATACTAATTCTATATTTTCACTCTTGACTTTTAATTGCGATTTTTCTAATACCCCGTCGCATCCACAGATCAGCAAGATGGCAATTAAATAATGTATAGTAATAATACTCCTCCCTTCTTCGTTGACAATTTGGACGGTAGGAAGCAATTCGGAGTGCACCACACCTCGATAACCGAAGAAACATTACCTAGATTTTTGACACGGTTTTTCGGCTTCGACTCACCTTTGCCACGATATTCGGTCGATTGATCATTCGGTTCCGGCTCGTAAGCATGAATCAAAAACATATCGCTAGTAATACTACGTTTACTGATATCGTGGCAGTCGAAATGCATTGTTTTGCAGCCGTTAGCGCGACTTTGTTCTCGGAAAAAAATAGTGAATTTGGAACCAATCGCGATTCTACTTTTCTTAGACCCAACTGATATTTCAGAATGGATTCACTGATTCTTCTGATATTCCAACGATGCCAGTAGGATCCCTGAATGTTAATCGTCGATCCTCAAGTACCAATTTCTAATCAATTAATCTAATCAGTTAATAGTTAATGGAAGTCCTGGACATGGTTTGTCGTTAAAGTGTTCTCAATCCTATTTGAATAACACCTGCTCGCGACAGACAATTATCACCGAATGCATATACTACACACGAATGATTTTTATGAAGACCATTCAGCTCCTTCTAAGGTTATTTGAAACAGAAGTTCCAAGAATACCAGCAGAACACAGCACGCCATAAAGTTACTCGGCGATAGTGTTGGTGGTCGACAGACCAAAAAGCTTCTACTTATATCCGTCGACAATAAAGAATAATATTGTAAGTGTCATAACAGAAAAATACCCTTAAGATTTTACCTTTAAAAAATTTAAAAAGTGTAGTGACAGAGTCTTCATAGGGCGATCAAACATTTGTTTATTTAAAACCCGAAAATTTCATCTGGCGATTTTTACCAGAAAAATAGTTTAAGAATGAGTTTTGTTGAAATTGTGTGTTTCCAATGTAATCAAAGCTATCGAATCATTGAAAATGTTGCAGAAGTGTTTTGGAAGGTTACTTCAGTACGTGGATTTTATTCTATCTCCTGTGGGTAAACTTAACACATTTTGGTCAATGCTAGACCCGTATGAAAAGTAATACAGATCGAATTTTCCGGTTATCGGCATTTCGAACGAAATATATATTTAAAATAAAATCGAAATTTTCAACCTAGAGTTCTCTTGTTTATGCCGGTACTCAACCTCGCAAGCACTTATTGCGAAACAGCCTCAAAAAAATACGCTTTACCAAATAACTTATTAACGTATTAACTGAGGTTTTGATAAAACAGAGTTTAGAAATTCACTACTTATTACAGGGACATGAAAACATGTAACTACTCTTAATACCTAAGTAAGTTCCTTATCACCCATTGCGACTGATCTTTGGGTTAAAATCAACTCAAACCACTAATACAAAACTCCAGTATTGTTTGTGAAGTTTACCAGCACTTAGACAAAGTTATTTGTATAAGTAAAGAGCACGTACACACAAAATATTAAAATAAATAAAATAGTTTTTAAATAAAAAATTAACTAATATCCTTTTGTTCTTATAAAACAATGCTTTCATAAATACATTATTATCACTAAAGATTTTAAGCATAACCGTAGCCAAAAGGTGAGGAGCTATGTACGGGTACATAATAATCACCATTCACCATGTAAGCATTTGTCACTGCACCCATTTTTACACCACTGTAAGAGCTGCCACATGCATCCTTCACTGCTTCCTTATAGTCACCACAACTCATGCTGGGGAAGTCATCACGAGCCACAGCCTCCGCGTAGTAGGCGGTGGAGCGCGCATGACTGCAAGCACCAGTTAAATCCAAAAGACAGCCAGGTTGAGTCTTACCACCATTCGGGTAGAAGGCGCCCTTACCAATAGGTTTTAGGAAACCCAGTTGACCGCCATTGGTCTGAATGGACTCAACATAATTGGCATCGTTGGCATTCAAACGTTTGTTGGGCTTAGAATAACTGAAGAATGGCAGGGCGGGGTCCAAACCGACTATGGCGTGAAGCATTCCATTTTTAGTGTTCTTACCAGCATAACCGGCTACATGAGCACCTAAACTGTGACCGATCACTTCGGTTTCATCCAAATTCATACCAAATTTATCGACCAAAAAGTTAATCATACTGGCCACCTTTTTGCCAACCTTGGGTACCGCAACAACAGAGGTGGCATAATCAACGGAACGTGCGCGTGCCCAATCGACAATGATCACATTATATTTGCCACGTCCCAACCAGGCAGCACGAATATCCTTATTCATGCCGGCGGTGTAGCTCTGAGTCCAACCGTGTATAACAAATCTGTGAAATTCGGATGTTAGACTTATCACCACCTCTTTTGAATACATTTAACCAGTTTATATCACACCTCGTTGGATTGCTAGCGTCGAAGTCGGAATTGTTAATAGACTTCGCAGTTTCGGTAATCTTTTGTTTTTTTGACGGGTTTCTATTTGTATACAAGTAGAAACTCACCGGCACTGTTGAAAGTCGGCCCTCTATTTCATCTTTATTCTCCAATTCATCTAGCATTTGTTCGCCCTCCTCGATTGAGACCCAAACTAATGAGCCATCAGCTTGAGGAATGTACCAACCATTCTCACCGCTGACACGTTCCTCTTCAGGAATGGGTACGGCAGCGTCTAAAGATAAAGTCAATGAATAATTTTCATGCGACTGATTACAGCTAGCGGTAAATTACCTGTGGTTAGCGCACAGATTGCTAAAATTATCACGACTTTCATTGCCAACTCAATGGGAAATACTATTAATTCTTCAATGAATCCAAATCAATTTATATAACAGGGGGGGTCTTAAGTAGCGTTATGTTTCGATGTCAGTCAGATAATACAAACCGTTATCAACAAAATAGTAGCTTAATGTTCATAAAACATAAAAGCGATAACCATGACATAGCGTTGTAAAAGTATAAATTTAAATTGATAAAAAATCGCTCATTTATTCAAATGGTTATCGACTAGTATTGTCGAAGTGCTTTATTATTACGAAGATAAGATACTAGAAGTACACTCTATAAGTGGTAAATTAAAATTTTTCTGTCAGTTTCTTTAATCGCAATATAGTTTGTTGCATTAGAGTTTAACATTCTTTACGAAATAATTATTACATTGTTAACGCCTTGCAGAGCCACACTGTCTTTTGCCTTTTCAAGTATATTCAGTAAGGTAATATGTTGCGATTGTAAGTATTTGGTGTTTAAGGAATATAAAACTGGATGATCAGTGAAAGATTTGGGTTCATATTTCCCAATGGTCTATGATTATTTCCACACCATACATACCAGCATTATTCGTTACTTTGGCGTTGCCTTTGAAAGAAAGCTTTAAGATGTGCATATTGGGATTCGATGTTAATAACAATTAAAATCGCATACTTTTGATTAAATTTTAAGTATTCGTTAATAGTTGAGTAGTTTCGCTATAGTCCATAGAATGACAGATATATGACTGGGATAAACCAGCTAAATGCGGATGTAAGAGAGTATTTCATACTCTCAAAACTTTCAACGTTCACAGGCATATTTTGAGATATTTCGAAATAATTTATGAGAATTTATCAAGAATACTCGAAAACATGTTTGAAGCAATTTTGTGGAAATTACTCGCATACTGATAATGTTTAAGAAAATCATTATATAATGTGACGAATTTCACACATTTTTGACATAACCCTAAAAAATATCCAATACGAACGTGAAGTTATGATATGAAGATATCTTACATATTGACGGATAGATACGGTATAAAGTCAACTGGAAGTTTGAATTCTTATAACGGATGTAAGGGTGTTCAGCACCACAATACATTATTTCCAAGACACGGAGCTTTCTAAGTGTCACTCTTAAATAAATATGTATATCAACGTCATTATAAGGCGTGGTCAGTTGCAGTTTTCAAAAGTCGTTAATCAATTTAGTAAAATTTGCCCTTGAAAAATTGACTCGCCTACTCAAAATTTATTACCACTTCTATTTTATTATGACTATAAATAAATCATATACTATCTTCTAAGTTCTCAAGCCGTGCGCTCAGATTTTTAATTGGCAACAATTTAGTCAACTGAAAAATGAAAAATACTATGGGTTAAGAAGTGTATTTATTTTTTACACTTGAAAACTATTTTCGTCTTAGACCCCAAGCTCTCCAAAGAAAAAACAAAAATTAAAATGGATTGAAATTATTTTAATAATAATTACATACTATCGACTACGTCAACATTCAACGCTGATATCGGTTATCGCATTGATTTTTATGCCTGCAAAAGTAGACAGCGTTCTATAATGTTAAACCACTTATTTTTTTTTTCTTATTTATTTATACGTTTTAATCACGATAAAGTAAACAAATCTTAAACTAATAAACGGTATTAATAAATTTAATAGGTAGTAAAAATAGCTCACTACAATAAGTTACAAACTAGCGATAGGCACACTGTCAAAAAAACGTATTGTCATTAGAAAGAGTAAGAAGTTAAAGAAATAAATAAATTCGAGTACAGTTGCCTTTTCGAAAATTGGTTGAGTAAGTCTCTTCTTGTTTTCATGATATTATTTAATTTTAAGTAGATGTGTCTTTCAGTTTTGTTTCTTCAAGAAGCAGTTTTTTAGCTAAAAGTTAAATTTATTTCACACATAATTAATTAAAGGAAGTTCCTTCTACGTATTCAAAACGTAGGCACCTATAGACTAAATCTACATATTGGGAAAACTGGACTTGTCAGCGTCCTCTGTTAGATTTAATGTTCATATCATACACTGTTCCCTTATAATAGGGAATATCGTCACCTTTAGGTCTACAACTTTGCTTCCGTCGGTTTGTTTGTAAATTTAAGGCTTATTTTATAAAAACGGCTCAAAAGTGTTTCCTTTATTCCTTCAAAAGGCAATGCTTAATTAACACACGAAATGCTTTATAATCCATTTTTTTGTAAACGAACGTTGCTTTACAAAAATTCTATATTTTTTTAATATCTAATAGAAATCATATAGATGGTAGTAGTAATAGGTAAATGGTAGAAGTAATAGTATTATCAGTATAGGTGTTAGCCTCAGTAAAGCATGGAAGCAAAATATTCCGCAAATGTCAAGAATTCGGCTCAAAAAGTGACATTTTCCGTTGAGAATAAGTTTCGGATGCAAACAGATCTCTACAAATATTTTGTTAAGGTTAAGCATTTATCGATTAAATCGAGACGTCTATTAGAAAACGCCGGAAACAAAGTTGTAGATCAAGCAAGATGATCTATGTATCGGAATACATACATGTATCGGAAGTAAAGGGTAAAATGTATCAAGTATACACAATGATCAAGCTATCTCAATTTTAAATTCTACATAATTCGTTCACTTTACATGCAATAGAAACGAAGTAATCGAAATAAAATAGTGATTTTTAAGAAATAGCATCACACGTCTAAACATGTCGAAACTGAAATGTAATTACCCATGACTCAATATGTGAGATATATTACCGAAACTAAGAGAGTGATGTAAAAGAGCTGTGAGTGTAACTCAGGAACTAACCGATAAATTTCAACCAAATTTGGTACCTGAAGTTACCCAATCACTCTAATCTTCTTCTTCTTCTTGAATGGCGTAGACACCGCTTACGCGATTATAGCCGAGTTAACAACAACTCTAATCATACATTTCGGAAATGTGCAAAGGCTGAAAACGACTACACCTACTTTTTTTTGCAGATTAATTATTGTACCTGATTTCTTGACTTCCAGTATACAAATGAAGATCCAACGAATATACAGATATAACACTTTGAACAAGAAAAGCCCTCAATTGTCGAAGTCCGGCTAAAATTTTTGAAGAACAACAAATATTTGATCCCACTCCATTTGGTTGACTTTTTTCCAAGAATATCGGCCAATCTAGTATACAAAATTTGGAGAGAATGGAGGAGTTTGTGAATATTCCCTTGTCCCAAAAATGAGTAAAATCTCGTACATCCACCATACATCCATAAAGATAATATTTAATAAATTTTAAGGAAATTCAGATATCATATTTTTCCAATAACAGTATATTTTCTTGATGATGGTGAAAAATAAATGCAGCACTTCTGATTTTTAGTTAAAATATATATGTAATTTCCGCATTCACTTCAAAATGCGAGAGTGGGAAATATTCTGTCACATTCGAACTTAGCCCTGCATTACTACTTTGCACCACAAATGTTAATGAAGATCCCTTCAAAAGGTTCTTAATATCTCACTAAATACCTTGGCGCTAATTTCGTGTACTTCTTATGATAAATTCAATTCCATCTATTACCATCTATATGTCGATTGGTGCGGTCGAAGTTGCTATCTTTATCGATTGTCCAGTGAGAATTTCATGACATTTCATTGATTAGAAGTGAAGTTATTTCGTTTTAAATGTCAGTATGTTTATGTTATCTATGCGAAAATGACCTTCGAATAAAGGACAATATTAAATTTTGTTTTAAAATTGTTAAAACTTTTACCAAAACGTTTCAATTTATGAAACAAGTTTATGACGATGATTGCCTATCTCGTAGCAATGTGCACGAGTGGTTTCAACGTTTTCAAAGGGGTCGTGAGGACATAAATATTTTAGATTCCTGTTTACTTTGGAACGAACCTTGTAGATCAAAAAGGAAAGATGAAATTGGTGGTGGGATATAGGCATCATATTCGTTAAAATTAAATCAACAATGGTGCTGGAGTGCGTCACATAACTTAACATGGTTGCCATGAATAATATGTATGATTAAGGTATGTTTCTGAAGAAATTGTTACTGGCAGCAAATGTTCGGCTTTCGCCAAGCGAAGCTGTTTTTAGAAAAATATGGTACAACACAAAAAGGTATAAGCAGGTAATCGTTTTCCGCAGGTCAATATGGATCACAGCACGCTAAGGTGTCATCTGTGAGAATAATCGGTCTGTTTCGGTTGTGCGACCACACAGCAGAGACATCCGAACCATACCCCTTAGTCACAAATTTATATTTTATTAACATACGTTCGTTGTATTACAAAAGAAAATAAAAATCACCTCGAGCTGTTTATCGCAAAGTTTGTAATACCCAGAAACGTCGTGGACCCTATAAAATATATAAGAGGTCAATTTAAAAGTGCCCAGTCTGATACATAGATGGTTGTATGCCAATTAAATCCATAAAATTTTTAGTTAACCCTCCGCTACAAATGGCATGTGTATAAATATCACATATGGCATCATCAGTTTGTGAATTATATCGTTTTGATTAAGGATTTTTTTTATGCTAAAAAAATTAATAAAAAGGAATTTCTCGAGGTAAAAAATACTGTTGAAATAAATAATTTGTTCTAAGACGAGTTTCCATCCAGGATTGATAAGAATGTTCAATACAAATGAAAATATTAATTATTAAAATTACGATTTATTAAATCACATAATATACCCCATGCAGAGTATAATTCCCGTCTCTTATCTTCTTAATAATAAAGCACATTCTTTAAGTTAATTGATATCTTCTTTAATGAAATTAATTTTTTATATTATCACCGTCATGTCATAGTTATCGCATTTAAATTTTTCGTCAATAATTTATTTGATGCATTTGCACTTACTATATAAATTGGCTTGCATTCATTCCAAAATTATTAGTATCTCCCATTGAGTTTGCAATGAAAGTCGTGATTACTTTAGCAATCTGTGCGCTAACCGCAGGTAATCTACTACTACTTGCTTGTATTCAGTGCATGGAAATTCATTAATTTCATCCTTAGTCGCTGCAGTAGCCATTCCCGAAGGGAAAAGAGTCAGTGGTGAGGATGGTTGGTATATTCCTCAAGCTGATGGCTCATTTGTTTGGGTCTCAACCGAGGAGGGTGAACAAATTTTGGCCGATTTAGAGCAGCAGGAAGAAATGCAAAGTCGTCTACTGCCAGTTCCAGTGACTTTCTACCTCTACACAAATAGCAACCCATCTAAAGGAGTAAAGATTACCGAAACTGTCAAATCCATCACCGATTCCGGCTTCGATGCTAGCAATCCAACAAGGTATGATATAAACTGGTTGAAAAGTGTTTTAAGCATCTGGTGATACTACATAAGTATAACCACTAACATCCACAGATTCGTTATACACGGTTGGACTCAGGGCTACAACGCTGGTATGAATAAGGATATCCGTGCATCTTGGTTGGCACGTGGAAAATACAATGTGATCATTGTCGATTGGGCACGCGCACGTTCCGTCGACTATGCCTCCTCTGTTATTGCGGTACCAAAGACAGGCGAAAAGGTGGCCAGTATGATTAACTTTTTGGTCGATAAATTTGGTATGAATTTGGATGAAACCGAAGTGATCGGTCACAGTTTAGGTGCTCATGTAGCCGGTTATGCCGGTAAGAACACTAAACATGGATTACTTCACGCCATAGTCGGTTTGGACCCCGCCCTGCCATTCTTCAGTTATAATAAGCCCAACAAACGTTTGAATGCCAACGATGCCAATTATGTTGAGTCCATTCAGACCAATGGCGGTCTACTCGGTTTCCTCAAACCAATTGGTAAGGGCGCCTTCTACCCGAATGGTGGTAAGACTCAACCTGGCTGTCTTTTGGATTTAACTGGTGCTTGCAGTCATGCGCGCTCCACCGCCTACTACGCTGAGGCTGTGGCTCGTGATGACTTCCCCAGTATGCGTTGTGGTGACTATCAGGAAGCAGTGAAAGATGATTGTGGCACTTCTTACAGTGGTGTGAAAATGGGTGCAATAACAAATGCTTATATGGTGAATGGTGATTATTACGTGCCCGTACGTAGTTCTTCACCTTATGGTTTCGGTTCATCTTAAAATGATTGCATATAAAGTGATGAAAATTACTAATAAAGATGTGATATGAGAAGATAATTAATTGTGTGTTTACAAAATATGTTACGTTCGCTTTTAAGATTCTGGAACACATCGTGGTTAAACCCAAATTCTTCTAAAACTCGTCTCTCAGTACAGGAACTTAGTGAGATATTAACAACCTTTTATAGTGAATTTCAATAATGTTTATACTCAAAAGTAGTACTCTCGCATTATAAAGTATATATTTTACATAAAAGTAGAAAGTATTGCTTATATTTTTTACAATCATAGGCCAGAACGTACACTGTTATTAGGAGATATAGTTTTTGAATATACACATACACATTCATCGACATAAGTTCAGCCTTTGTTCGAAAATAGTTTTATAGGTTATGGGGACTAAGGGATATATTTACGCGATTTACCCGATTTTACCTATTTTAGAATACACAGATTGACCGATACTTTAGATAAAAATCTGCCATGCATACTGGTATCCAGTTGTTTGGTGTCTGAGTCTTTGAAAAGTTTTAGCCCGATTTCGACAATAACATATTGAAGGCACCACTTGTTCAAAGTGTTATTGTAATATATTCATTGGTTGTTGATTTGTATACTAGAAGTGAAATAACCATTTTTTCAAGTGATTGCGGTTGCCCAATCCCCTTCGCACCAAATTTGGTTGCTTTATGGGCGGATCACGCTGACTTTTAGAAAGGCTTTAGCGAGCAGGTGTCCCTGGCTACTGCTACTCATATGTACCCAAATTTAATGTCTAGACGTTATATGCTTTTTCGATTCCTGGCGCTTTGTGGGCGTGACTGTGGTCTGGTCACGTCCATCTGTAATACCAACTTTTCTGACTGCTAGAGAACTTATATGACCGTTATTCATATTTAAACTCGTTTCGTCAACCTGATTAGTTATATACAAATAACTTCAAATCCATCTAGCTTAGTTTTCAGTGTTACAAACAACCGTTAGGTGAACACAACTATTATTCTCTGTAGCAGAATGTTGCGAGAAAATTGCGTTATATGCGAAATAAGTAAAATTGTAGTCCTGCTGGCCAATGAGTTTTACAATGTTACTTAAGAATTCGCCAAATTTAAGTTAACAAAACTGCTCTGTTGTAACATGTGGCGAAAATGAATATAAAATTAGTTAATCTTACTTCGATCTACATTAATGTGTCGCCATTCGATATTATGATACCGCTTCTTCCAATGGTCGAAACACTTCGCAGATTCGATTTTCGGGATAGCCCTTTGCTCCTTCATTTCTACCTTGTAAACGACGGCGCCTTATGGTTCAGTATATTTTTGGAAATAGGAAAAAGTCACACGGACCCAAGAATACGAAATCAGCAAGCTTATAAAAACACGTCTAACTTCAGCGGCTACTCAGGCAAAGTAAGCAATGAATACAGCTGAAATTTGGTAGTAAATACTTCAACTGTATAACGTTTCGTTTTTCCAAAGTGCAGGTGGCAATTATTGGCAAAAATGTTGTAAAGTGTGTAATTTATAGGATCTATTAAGTTTCATTCGAGGTGTTAAAAATTTCGTGGAAAATTGCCAATATAAACAAAAGAATCTCCATCCCACATCCTACATTATTCAACCCAATTAATGAGAAGTGTTTAAAAGCCATCGAGCGGTTCAAACTTGAAAAGTTGATTAGGTTAATGCAGAAGGTGTTAACATCTGCCAATGTTCTGCTGCAAATAATATCTGGATCTATCGAGTACTCTGCATTAATTAAGCTAGCTGAAGTAAACAAAATCATATATTCGTTTTTGTAATTTGTTCTTTGAGCAGGATGCTTTTTTCATCGACAGTTCAAAACCGCACGGTAAGTTTTTATTTCTTTGATAATAAATCCTACTCATTTCTGTTTATGATCACGAAGCGAACCCTATATTTATTCTAACTAAAAAGTTAGAAAAAATTGTGACGACATCGCTTTTTAAAATTTGTTTTTTAATTCCAACCATTTGCTCTATTTAATATTAAGTTTTTAATATTCCCAATAAATTTATGCTATACTGTATCGCTAAACCGAAATAAGTATATGGGACAGTTCATTGCTGGGTGCGATTATATGCAGATCGGTTGCAAATTGATTGACCACGTGCTTGTTTGTTTATTTATATTAAATAAAGTGTGTAATAAATTTATTCCTGTCTCAAATCAATTTTTATATCTTTACTATTGAAGAGCAGTTCCATATACTGGAAATCTCAGAAACTGGAATGTTTTTACGTTTTAACGAGAATGAAAAAAATAAGAACACGATTGAAAATTTTCTAAAAGATCTCTAAAATATGGTAAGACACCTCGAAAGGTCCGACAACTTTTAATAAAAGAAAGGAAGTTCGAGAAATCAGGCGTTTGGCGGTTAGTAATAACGTAATTGTCAATACGGTGTCAGTTGTCTTTTCCAGTGACTACTCGACGCGTCCAACAAATCCCGAAAACAGATAACACCATTCGATATGAAAAGAGAAATGCCAAACCGAGAGTTTTGCAAAGACACAAGTTGGTGCGACTTCAGTTTGCATAAAAGTAACTTTTTTGTGTCACCGAATAGCAATCCGTCATATTTAGTGAAGAAAATAAGTTTAACTTAGATAGGTTCGACAGTTTTCAATATTATTAACGCGATATTCGTCGTGAGAAAAAAAAAAACCGATTCGCTAGAAACATTCAAGACGAATCGCAGAGAAACACATAGAGCTTCTGAATAAGGTGTTAGTGCAGTTTGGTGAACAATATTGGGGTGAACTGAGGACTTTTCAACACTATAACGTTCGAATTTATAGAGCCCCATCTACTCGAGGGTTTTCAGAAAACAAAAATATTTATGTATTGGAATGGCCAGCAGTAAAACCGGACCCATCGAGAATCTATGGGACATTCCATCCAAGAAGGTGTATGCCAACGCCATATACCAATACCTAACAGTATTGGAATTGCAAAGAGCAATCCATAAGGAATGGTCAAATTTAAATTTGTGTTTATTACAAAATTTAATTTGGTCGATGCCATTTCGTATATCTTCTGTAATAAATAACTTTTTTTACCAAAAACAACAATGGTTGAAAAACCAGTATCAGGAGATCTTCTAATGTAATATACCCGTATTTTTGCAACGATATGTGATAATATGTGAAGCATTATTCCATTATTTCATCCATGGGCATGTAATAATTTTTATTAACTACCTTGAAAGAAGAAGGAGCGACTATTACAAAGCCGTTGGGAGGACCAAGACAATGCACTGTGTCACAAGTCAGGGAAAATGACGACAAAAATCCATGAATTAGGCTGCGAATTCTTCAACATCCACCGCATTCTAAAGATCATACCTTTGTGACTATTTCTTGTTCTCTTATCTGCTTGCTTACTGTTAAGACATTTTCGGCAAGTGAAGTGGTGAGGCCTAATTGGTAGCAAAGGACACAAGTTGTATAGGTATCGAAAAGTTGAATGGTCGCTGTAATCAGTGCAACACTTTTGAAGGGAAATATGTCGAAAAAAGAAAACAATTTTGCCAAGAAAAAAAAAAAAATGTGTTTTCCTAAGGCAAGCCGGGGACTTTTCAATTGACCTTTTATATTTTATAACTGATCAGCCTAATGAGCTGAGACGATATAACTCTGTCCGTTTGTTTGCCCGTCGGTGTATCCGTATATATGTCACTCGGATCTTTGACACATCGATCTGACATTTTGCGCACACACTTTTCTCCTCAAAAAACTGCACATTCGAACCGCTGACATGGGACTACTATAAGATATATGCAAACTAATCGACGAAATTCAAATTCTTGTTTGGAAAACTTTTTTATTTGTGAAGGTTATTATAGCTTCCAAGTGAAACGATTTATTAATATAATTTTGGCTGCGTCAGCGTTCAATGCTGATATTCGTTATCTCACTGATAATTTATAGTCTATCTTAAAAAGTGCGTAGCGTTTCTATAGTTCTATAGTTGTCCAATACTTTTTCGGCCTTATTCACAATACGCATTACCACAAATCACGATAAAGTAAACAATTCGTAAATTTAATAAGCAGACATAAATAACAGAAGGTATAAATGAATTTAATAGTTCATTACAACACGTAACAAAATAGCGATAAATACACTGTCAAAAATTAATGACAAGAATAATAGAGATAAGGAGGTAATGATGGTATTTCTAAAATTTATCCAAATATAAAAACATTCGAGGAAATAATATGTATACATATGTGTATATAATAATATTATATATAATACCCTTATGTATTACTAACAGTTCGCCGCCGGTGTGATAAGCATGAATACTTAGTGTTTGGTGCTATAAGGAGACATTGACCGATATAATAAATTTTGATTACCAAATCACGTTACCGTATACATCCGTAAATCTACTTGAATGGGAAAAATTTAGATCTTTTTCAAAATGTGGTGGGAACATTAAGGGGTTATATACAGTAAGCTGGCCGAAATAAGCGAATTTTCCAGATTTTTTTGTTTTTCAGAGAAAACCTTTAAATTTATTGACCAAACATTTTTACACATATTATGGTATCTTTTAACTGTATTTCAAGACTTAGTATTAGTAAAACAAGAAAAAACGTTAACTTCGTCTGCATCGATATACCCTTCACAGGTGAATTTCTTTTAGTAACTATGTATTCAGTTTATTTGGAAGCTATATGCTATAGTAATACAATCTGAATACGATACCACGTCAAATATGAAAGTTTTCCATACAAGTTTGTATGGCAGCTGTATGCTATAGTAAGCCGATCTGAACAATTTTTTCGGAGATTACATTGTTGCCCTAGAAAATAACCTGTCCCAACTTTTGTGAAGATACATCGTCAAATGCAAAAGTTTTCCATACATGAACTTGACTCCGATCGTTCAATGAGCGGTTTCTTGAAGAGAAAATGACGTTTGCAAAATTTCAAAATGATATTTTAACAAGTAAGAAAGGGCTGAGTTCGGGTGTCACTGAACATTTTATACTCTCGTATGATAAAGTGATAATCGAGATTTCAGGCGTGGTTGTGAACCGATTTCACTCATATTCGGTACATGTCATCAGGGTGTTAAGTTAAATATTATACACCGAATTTCATTGAAATCGGTGGAGTACTTCCTGAGATATTGTTTTTGGTCCATAAGTGGGCGACGCCTTGCCAATTTTCAATTTTTAAAAAAGCCTGAATGCAGCTTCCTTCTGACATTTCTTCCGAAAAATTTATAAATGTTTCTAACGTTTTTTGTTAGTCGGTTAACGCACTTTTAGTGATTTTCTACATAACCTTTGTATGGGTGGTGGGCGTGGTTATTATCCGATTTCTTCCATTTTTGAACTGTATATGGAAATGCCTAAAACAAACGACTCTATACAGTTTGGTTGACATATCTATAGTAGTTTTCGAGATTTGTACAAAAAAGTTAGTGGGGGGCGGGGCCACGCCCACTTTTCCAAAAAAATTACGTCCAAATATGCCTTTCCCTAATTCGATCCTTTGTGCCAAGTTTTTTTTAATATCTTTATTTGTGGCTTAGTTATGACACTTTATAGGTTTTCGGTTTCCGCCATTTTGTGGTCGTGGCAGTGTTGCGATTTTGCCCATCTTCGAACTTAACCTTCTTATGGAGCCAGGAAATACGTGTACCAAGTTTCATCATGATATCTCAATTTTTACTCAAGTTACAGCTTGCACGGACGGTCCGACGGACGGACAGACAGACATCCGGATTTCAACTCTACTCGTCACCCTGATCACTTTGGTATATATAACCCTATATATCTGAATCTTTTAGTTTTAGGACTAAAAAAACAACTGTTATGTGAACAAACCTATAATACTCTCTTTAGCAACTTTGTTACGAGAGTATAAAAACTAAGGGACTAGTTCGTATATGTACAGACAGACAGACAGACAGACCGACAGATGGACAGAGCGACAGACAGACAGGCGGACATGGTTAAATCGACTCGGCTCAACATAGTGATCATTTATATATGTATATACTTTATAGGGTCTCCGACGAATCCTTCTGGGTGTTACAAACTTCGTATCAACCTTGATATACCCTGTTCAGGGTATAAATATTTATTTTGAAAGGAACTACAGCTGTTCACCGGGATCTATTCATAAAAAGGACGGTTTGGGGATATAGTGGATATCTCTGAACCGTATCCTCCGAACTTAAAAATTCTAGCAAATTTCGTTAAAGTAATGTTAAATCTAGTAATTAATCGAAGAAATAAGCAAAATAATATTTTTTGGTGGAATGGCGGTTTGTCAAAAAAAAACATTGATTTTTTACCAAAATTTCGGGCTTTAGGTGAGGGTGGCTGATCAGAATGTTCGCACATGGACTGCCATGTGTAGTACTTTGTGATGTCATAGAAAGGAAGAACTCCTGCGTTCGAACTGCAGATTTGCAAAACGCTTGGTGGCCAATGAAAACTTACACTTACGTTTCATTTCCACTACCGTAAGCTCGTTGGGATATCCGAAGGAATGCGCAACCAAGTGCTTAAGTCTTGACCGCCCAAACATGGTACAGTCAAGAAGGAAGTGTTGAGTTGTTTCCACCTCATCTTCTTTCATACATCTTCGGCAGGCAGCGTCCGGTAGGGTTCCCAGACTTACTGCGTGGACGCCAACAGGGCAATGTCCCGTTAAAAACCCCACTACTAAGGAGAGGCTAACCTTTTCGAGGACAAAGCGATCACCTGATCTTTTGCCATCGATCTTGGGCCGAAAGGCTTTTGTCACAAATCACGTACCGATTGTGTCCCAGCGCTGACCAAGCTTCCGCGAATCCCAGATATGTAATAGTATACCGCAAGACGATAAGGCAGCACCCATCCATTCCCATTCTACCGATAATGGCTGTAGGGTGCCCTCAGCTTCAGCTTTACAGTTTCCTGCGATTCCGCTGTGGCCTGGCACCCATTCCAGCCGTTTCCCGAGTGCATTCGATGCTATTGATAGCGAAAATTCTATCTTTAATTGTTTATAAAAAAAAATATTTTTTTTTTCGGCGAGAAAAAAATCTACGATTAATTACTAAAAAATATATATAAGGAGCTCGTGTTAAAATTTGAAACTAATCGCTTTAGCCAACTTTTTAATTAACTCTAACACAAAGCTCGCTTTATGCTCTTCACTGTTAGATTTGACCTTTCTGGTGTTAGTCTCAAGAGAATTAATGTACTTTTCTTAGTTCGCTCTTAAGTATTAGGAACTTTCTGTAACAGAAAAATACAAGATTATATTGTAGAAACTTAAATTTATTTATGGTTCGATTTTTTATTTTTTTGTCAATTTCAACTTTTCTCTTTAATAATATTCAAATTATTAAAGGCCCAATATCGGTTTTAATCTCGTCGGCATCATCATTAGAAAAGGCAATTAGCGGTTTAGGCTATAGCATTTTTTAACTATTATCAAAGAAGTACACACTTGCTGTATGTGTTTGCAATATCGATTCAAAACAAAAAGTGCCATTTTGCATAAACGTGGACAAAAAATAATTGATA
>NW_017535975.1:0-28905 GCF_001853355.1 Bactrocera latifrons | reverse complement strand
ACAAGACGAAATATCTCCTGTCATGAAACAAACAGTCGTCGCACTCGCGACTTGGCTCCCAGGTCAGAGGTTGACAGTCAAAACTTCGAGGTCGTAATTAGATAATTTAGTTTATCTCCTAACCACTATTAACTTGTTCAAAGGTCAACCTCGAACAACACAGAATAACTCTTGCCAACAGGTGCTACTTCGGACTGAGCAGGCAATTGTTAAGTAAGGACTTCTCTAGACGAACGAGGACCAAATCCTGCAAGTCAGTCATCCTGCATATAATATTTCTTTTGATATCTCAAAATATTCTTCACATATTTAGTTATGGTAGAGATAAAATTACATTGCAAATGAAGCCTTCTGGTAGGGACTAATTAAGTTACTTTTGAGTAGTCGAAAAATCCTTTTCTTATTTTGTCAAAGATGTTGTTGCAGTCTTATATCTCCAGTGTTACCAATCAATTGTGTCGTTCAATATAGTTTGGAGGAATGAGGTTTTAAGCTTAATTTAACCAAAACAAAATCGGGGAAGTTGAAAAAGTTACAGCGGTTCAAAAATGAGTTAAAATAATGAAGAACTCGCATATTTTGAAATGTTTGCATAAAATGGGGAAGAATCCCATTCAAGCCACCAAAGGAATTTGTGAAGTTTATTTTTTCTAAATTTTTGGGAAAAAATCAACAGTTAATTGGTCTTAGAACTCGAAATTTTCGAAAAAATAAAAATCTTTCGATCAAGTCCGAGTTTATTATGTATTCTAAAAGCTGTATATCTTTCATTAAAATCGACTGAACGGTTTTCGAGTTACACTTGTCGCCAGGTCAAAAAATATAGTTTTGAGAAAAACGCGTTTAAAGTTTCACACAAGCTCTTTGAAGTGCCAGAGCTCTCTTTGTTATTTGTTGAATAACTCAGAAACTACATTTCGGATCAACGTAAAATTTTCAGAGAATATTCTTAAGATATTACACATAACGGGAATGCAAAAAAAAAATAATTTTTTAAAAATTCTCACTGTAAATAACTCTTTACAAAAAAAAAAAAAACGACATCGAAATAGAAATAGGCGAAGTAGTTTGACAAACACAAAGTTTTCCTAAGAACGGTTGTTGTCAAGCTCTTTGTCCACCTTTTTAATTAACTCTAACACAGAGTTCGCTTTATGCTCTTCACTGTTAGATTTGACCTCTCTGGCGTTAGTCTCAAGAGAATTAATGTACTTTTCCTAATTCGCTCTTATGTATTAGGAACTTTCTGTAACAGAAAAATACAAGATTATATTGTAGAATCTTAAATTTCTTTATGGTGCGATTTTTATTTTCTTGTCAATTTCAACTTTTCTCTTTATTAATATTCAAATTATTAAAGGCCCATCCGATTGCAATATCAGTTTTAATTCGTCGGCATCATCATTAGAAAAGGCAATTTTCTAAATCGCTATAGCATTTTTTAACTATTATCACAGAGGTACACACTTAATGTATGTGTTTGCAATATCGATTTAAAACAAAAACAAGAAAAAACGTTAACTTCAGCTGCACCGAATCTAATCTACCCTTCACTGGTGCATTTCAGGACTATAACGTATAGCTGCCACACAAACTGAATAATCGGAATCAACTTCTTGTATTTAAAACTTTCACATTTGACAATGTACGAGTATCTTCACAAAATTTGGTATATATTATTTTCTAAAGCAACAATGTAGTCTCCGAAGAAATTTTTCAGATCAGCTCACTAGAGCATATAGCTGCTATACAAACCGAACGGTCGGAATCAGGGGCTTGTATGGAAACTTTCGCATTTGACGTGGTATCTTCACGAAATTTGACATGGATTACTGCTTAAGGTAATAATATAACCTCCGAAAAAATTGTTCAGATCGGATTACTATAGCATTTGTAACTACCTCTTCCGTGTCGTCTTTGTCAGCGGCTTTGTCGCCTAGAAAGATCTTTAATCTGGTCTTTCGAATTCCGAAGCTGATTATGAAGTCAGCCTTCTGGAGAGCCTCAATGGACTCACCGCAAATGGCCACCAGTACTGGTCTGCTGACTTAATTTGGTTTTCCTCCTTGATCAGTTGCCACTCATCTATACCAGGTAAAGATTTGTTCTGCAGCTTAATACACCTCAGGAGTTTTTCGCCTGGCTCCTCTAGAGGTGGTAGCCAAATGCGAGCACGAGGTCTCTTCGGAATATCCCTTGCGGGTATAATCCTCAATTGGAGGTCTATAAGGGCCTTGCTGATTTTAGCAACGCTATCCGTTCGGGAAGAAAGGGATGGTCAGCGCTCTTGATGACCCTGTAGCCGCTGAGGGTCTCAGAGAAGTCAAACTCCAGGTGAGGACCCGACGGATTGTCGAGTACAAAGCTTAGCACTATACTCGAAAATCTGACGTCGATCCTCACCCACCTCTATGTTCGCCTTCAATCCGATTCGGTTTTTTGGGCAGAGTTTCTGGTATTTCTGTAATAGGGCGATTTCTTTTTTGTGAAGTGCTCTCCTGTTTGTTCTCTTCTAAAAGTTCTGATCGCTTCCTTTTCAGGTAGCTTTCATATTCCTCTACTATTGATTTGAGGCACTTTATTTCTGCCTCATCAACTGGGGTACCGGCTGCCTGGTCTTTGGCTATCTTCCCTAGTATGAAGACTGCCCTCCGGCACCGGCTCTTCCTCAGCTGATTCTGGAATTTCGTGCGCTACTTTTTGTATTCTCCTTTAGCCGCCAGTGAACTTTGGTTGGTGCTCATATCAGCTTTGGAGGTGGACGATTCCTCCCTTAAGTCTGCTGTTTTCATTGCTGTATCTGTCAGTATACTTGGGTTGGTATGTCCGGCAGTACTCTTACTCGTCTCCTGGCGAGTAATTCGTCTTCTTCGGATTCGGTAATGGAAATCCTGTAGTTCATGTCATTAGGCGTCGCTATTGTCGTCAATTTGGTTGTTGTAGTTTTTGTTGTGGGTTTTGTTTTATTGTTTCCGTTCATAGTTGGTACCACGAGTAAGCCGGAAAGGGTTGGACATTCGTCCGCAGAGCCGGTATGTGGAGAGAAGGCTTTTATACCTCCGACCTGGCCCGGCAATCGGAGGGGGCAATGCGCGATCAGCTTATACGGGTACCTCGACACCTTGGCTTACGATGGTATTGGTACGGGTATCCTCATACTTCAACAATAAGAGATGGGCGTAAAACCTAGGTTTTATTCATCCATATTACTCTTGTGGGAATTATGCGGTGTCCCTCTTAGTTCGTAAGATTAGAGTGAGTTTCCTTTGGGACGCACACTTTATTCTTACTTAAGCCCCTTCGCCACGACAAAGCGACCAACTTAAAGAGGACTATAACGTATAGCTGCCACACAAACTGAATAATCGGAATCAACTTCTTGTATTTGTATAAAGATCTTTCTAGGCGACAAAGCCGCTGACAAAGACGACACGGAAGAGGTCGACGACGCCAGCCAGTTGCTAAGGAATGTGGGACCGAGTACAGGAGCCCTGGGTCAATGAAGATACCATTAAAGGGCTAAACAGCAGCAACTATAACCTGGTTTACGCACTTAACAAAGGTAAACCTAGGGCATGCATTGTTATCAATAAAAGTATAAATGCATTTCTTTGTCCTAATTACAGCACAGCAGATATCACAGTGGTAAAGGTGGAACAGAAGGAAAAGCCCTTCTTCTTGGTCTCGACCTACTTGGCCCATGACGAAGGCATACCACCGGTCCCGCTCACCAGACTAGTAGAGGAGAACAGGAAGGAAGATGTCCTAATAGGGTGTGATGCAAACGCAAGGCACACCGTATGGGGTAGCTCCAGCATAAACACCAGAGGTGAGTCACTCTTGCAGTATATTCTGAATAGTAATCTAAGTATATGCAACAAAGGCGATAAGCCAACATTTATTTTCCCAAGCTCTGATAGGTTTCCGGGGTGGGAGGAAGTGCTTGACCTCACGCTATCAACAGACACAGACAGTCTCGCTGTGGATAACTGGAGGGTATCCGATGAGCAGTCCATGTCGGATCACTCCTGGATACGCTTCAGCATCCGCGAGAAATACAGTGCTTCTCTCACATACAGGAATCCTAGAAGCACAGCATGGGAAAAATTTACCAGTATAATAAAATGCCTTGAAAAGGGAGACAATAAGGGTATCAGAAATCCTCAGGAACTAGATTCAGAAGTAGAGAAGGTGGAAAAAATCTTAACCACAACTTTCAATAAATCTACTCCGCTAACAGTTTTGAAAAAGAGAAAGTCTCTTCCTTGGCGGAACAGTGAACTCAAGAATTTGAGAACACAACTAAGGAAAGCTTTCAATGAGAGTTTTAGAACCAAAAGATATTATGAAAAAATACAAAAAAGCAGTCAGGAAAGCTAAAAACGACTCATGGCGATCTTTCTGCACATCGATAGAAAATTGCAGAGAAACTGTCAGGCTGAGCAAAATGCTATCCAAAGAATATATTAATATTATCTACATTAGGGCGGAGCGAAGTGATTGGACCTCCTTGGCAAAAGAGTCTATGGAGGTACTGATTACAACGCACTTCCCCGGGGATCAGCAAACACCTTCAAAGAGGGTTCAACCAAAACCATCATTGAACGCAGCTGATTATCGAAGCCATAAAGTCGACAAAAGCAAACTCAAATATGCCATAAATAGTTTTGCATCCCAAGAAGTTGGAAAAGAAGTAAAGTTGTGTCCCTTCCAAAACTAGGCAGAAGAACACACGAGAATGCCAAGGATTTTAGACCTATAAGCCTTACCTCCTTTATGCGGAAGATACTAGAAATTCTAATAGGTCTACATGTAAGAACAATAATGGCGGATAAGTTATCGAAGTCCCAACATGCGTACGTAAAGGGCCGAACAATACACCATGGCTGCTTTTCTATGTCTAATAGAGGGTGCTTCAATAATGTAGAAATAAATGCGATAATTTATTCTTTGGCACATGGTGGCATAGATAAGACTGTGTGCAGATGGATACTATCGATGCTTGAGAATACGAAGATTATAGCTTCCTCCTCCGACTAAATGGTGGCGGAGTGAAAGCAGTAGCGTATACAGACTATATAGTGTTGTTGGTATTAGGCATGTTTCCTTCAACAGTCAGCGAGATTATGGAAAGAGCACTTCGAAGGTAAATCTATTTGCTGAAAACAATGGGTTAACTATAACAACAAACAGAACTGATGCTATTCACAAGCAGAACTAGAATCCCTCAGCTTCAACTTCCGGTATAAACGGTACTACATGCACTATATCCCCCACAGCTAAATACTTAGGGATGGAAAGTGACACCAAACTGTCCTGGAAAAAAAAAAAATAGTAATAATAATAAACAAAGCCTACTATACTTGTAAGAGAAAAAAAAAAAAAACACGGGAATATACATAAAGCAGCTATATTTACGGATAGCCAGGCGGCGCTCCTGGCTTTGTCTTCACCCAGGACAAATTCCAGCAAAGTTCACAACTGCAAGAGAGCACTAAACTCAATAAAAGACAAGCTCCAACTAAAATGATCTGTGTTCCCGGCCACAGGAACATTTTCGGTAACGAAAATAAAGACGAGTTGGCAAAGGCAGTAGCTTTCCTCAAAGAATCTGAGGAGAGGCTAATACCAAGCCCGCTAGGATCGATCAAAGGAGAGATCAACACAAAACATAACAAAATGCGTCATAACTAAACAATTATGGCCAACATATGATAGGAAACGAACCAACGACTTATTAACTAGGTCAAGAAAAAGCATCTACAGAGTAACAGCTACCACAGCAGTTCACTGGCCATTTGGGGAACACGCATCCAAAATGGGTATGCCCTACAACGACATCTGCCGTGGCTGCGGAGTAGCAGGGAACAAGGAAACAATCTTCCACTTTCTCTGCGACTGCCCAGCTCTAGGACAAACACTTGGAATTCATCAACCACCAAACCTTGAATGGATTTCCACTAAAAGCATATCGGACATATGTAGTTTCATCGAAACCTTAAAATGGTTTGAGGGAGAAGGTGAAACGTAATGGCAGATACAGTAGGTTCTGCAAATAGTGTATCAAAATGGCAAATCAAGTGCTAATTGAGCCTGATAGGGCTACTCTCCTACCTACCTACCTACCTGCTATAGTGGTCTGATATCGGCAGTTCCGATAAATGAGCAGCTTCTTGAAGAGAAAATTACTTTTGCACAATTTCAATCTTAAAAACTGAGGGACTAAATTATATGTACATACAGGCAGACGGACAGACACACAGACGGACTAAATCGACTCAGCTCAACATACTGATCATTTATATATGTATATACTTTATAGGGTCTCCGACGCTTCCTTCTGGGACTTACAAACTTCCTGACAAACTTAATATACCCTGTACAGGATATAATAATTCCACGCAAACAAATAAGTGCCATTTTGCATAAACGTGGAAAAAAAATAATTGATACGGGATTATGCTAAACAATTAATCGAAATATTCTATTATCAAGATCTAATGAAATTATTAAGCATACAATATTATTTTTTGCGATTTAAATTATCAGCTGATTCGTTGGTGGCAAACATGTTGCAAATCTATAATTGAAACCACTACCATTTATCTCTGGGGTGTGTTCGCCGCGTGAAATAATTAAAGTGCGATTGTTTTAAGACAAAGTATCTGCCATCTCTCAGTAGATAATGCTGACTATATAAAGACTCGCAAATCTATTCTATTCAGTTATTCTTTAACACATCTKGAGAAATGAAGGTCTTGCATATTTTGGCAATTRTTTTATTASCAGGTAGTTATTTGTCAACTKCGAAAAAGCTGAGTTTACTTTAAATATATTCACGCCGGTTCYKKYTTTATTTYGCAGCTGCTATTTCGGCTTTTCCTGTAGAAGAGGGCCGTGAGAATGGCGAGAATGGCTGGTATGTACCACAAGTGGATGGGTCATTCGTCTGGATGACCATTGAAGAGGGCGAGAATGCAATTGCGGAGCGTGAGAAACAGGACACATTAGAAGGCCGTCTCAATTTAGTGCCCGTCAACTATTATCTGTATACGCAAAAGAATCCAACCACTCCACAGAAAATTACAGTCACCGCTGAAACTATTTTGAACTCGAACTTCAATGCCAGCAATCCCACCAAGTAAGTGTATCGCAGTTTTTCTGTTAAGTATACTTATAACTGACATTTCACTCTAAACTTCAACAGATTTTTAATTCATGGTTGGCTTCAGAGTTACAAAGCCGATATGAACAAGAATATTCGCGATGCTTGGTTGAGTAATGGTGACTACAACATCATTGTGGTGGATTGGGCACGCGCTCGTTTAATTGACTATATATCCAGTGTWGTGGCTGTACCCAAAGTGGGMAAAAAGATCGCCGACATGATTGAGTGTTTGGTAGAGAACCACGGTCTCTCCCTGAGTGATACCGAGGTAATTGGTCACAGTTTGGGTGCTCAAGCTGCCGGATTTACGGGCAAAAATATTGCTTCTGGTAAATTGCATGCCATTGTTGGGTTGGACCCCGCGCTGCCACTCTACAGCTACAATAAGCCCAACAAGCGTCTCAACAGCGATGATGCTACATATGTTGAATCCATCCAGACTGATGGTGGACAACTGGGTTTCCTGAAACCAATTGGTAAAGGTGCCTTCTACCCGAATGGTGGCAAAAAGCAACCCGGKTGTGGTCTGGATTTGACTGGTGCCTGCAGCCATGCTCGCTCTTGCATCTATTACGCCGAAGCTGTGAAAGCCGATAATTTCCCAAGCATGCGTTGTGGTGACTATCAAGAGGCCGTAAGTAAGAGTTGTGGTGTGTCATACAGTAGTGTGAAAATGGGTGCTGTTACGAACGCTTATATGGTGGCTGGAGATTTCTATGTACCCGTACGCAGCGCTGCTCCCTATGGCTACGGATCTGATTAAGGAAATTATTTCTATTATATCTGTATATACTGCAAGGATAAACATGAGTTCGATAAAAATAATAATTTTGGGTTTTGTTTATTAACGATAAGTGATCATTACAGTCCCTGTTCCCTCTATGGTTTACTGAAGAAGTTCTTGCTGTAAAAAGTTTCATAAATCGACGCTAGCCTAACCGCCTATAGTTATATATTTCATATCATTACCTCATCGTCTGGCCAATTCACAAGTAATTCGGTTGGCTCGTTGCGGTAGCGATTCATACTATTTTTGGAGGAGTTTATAATTGATGCTTTGACAGCAGGATATCGAGTGTAGAATCTATAACGGAATCAAATCTGTCGATATTATCAAAGGTAAAAACGAATTTACAAGATATTTGCTTAGCCTAAAAGCGTAAAACGCCGCTGGGAGTGATTTTGTAACACAATAGCAATAATTTGGCATAATAGACTCCTGTAACCGTTTTCTCCTTTCCAGGTAGGTAACGCAATTTCACTTTGGGAACTCATAAAACGCTGATCAAAGTGTTTCCAACTTATTCAGAGCAGTTTAAGTCATTGTTTGATCGTGCTGTGATGTTTGATATATTATAAGTGGAACCATATTTCGTCGACGGTCACAAATGACACTAAACCTACGGATTGTTCACAACACAGCAACAAACCCTGTTGTGAARTGGTTGTGTTTGTCGTCCGGAAATAACTTTCTCTTGTTCAGGCAACGGTCTTTTACTTCCTATTTCCTAAGCTGTCGTGCGCACTTTCAGCCAGTAGTCTTCCAATATGAGATCGTAGACCTGTGTGTGACGTTTTTTTCCATAGTAGTCGTTTTCGGGATATCTGGGTGTGATTCACCAAAAACTATCGAAAGTCGTCCTGGAAGGAAAGGAGTCATCGCAGACAGCTTCTAAGCACTCTTTGTTTTCACTACTCAATTTGCCTTCCTAAAACAATAATGAAATAATCGCACAATCTTCTATGAGCCGTTCGAAACCAAACAAGGTTTCAGACAGGGCGACTCCTTATTGTGGGACTGGGAAAAAATATTTCGAGCTGCAGAGCTGAATAGAGAAAGTTAAATACTATACTAGTGTATAGCTGCTGGCGTATATCGATGATATTGATATCATTGGTCAGACTGGATACTGAAGCAAAGGGTATGTGTCTGGTAGTGAACGAGAACAAGACGAAATATCTCCTGTCATGAAACAAACAGTCGTCGCACTCGCGACTTGGCTCCCAGGTCAGAGGTTGACAGTCAAAACTTCGAGGTCGTAATTAGATAATTTAGTTTATCTTCTAACCACCATTAACTTGTTCCAACGTCAACCTCGAACAACACAGAATAACTCTTACCAACAGGTGCTACTTCGGACTGAGCAGGCAATTGTTAAGTAAGGACTTCTCTAGACGAACGAAGACCAAATCCTGCAAGTCAGTCATCATGCATATAACATTTCTTTTGATATCTCAAAATATTCTTTACATATTTAGTTATGGTAGAGATAATATTATATTGCAAATGAAGTCTTCTGGTAGGGACTAATTAAGTTACTTTTGAGTAGTCGAAAAATTCTTTTTTTATTTTGTCAAAGATGTCGTTGCAGTCGTATATCTCCAGTGTTACCAATCACATTGTGTTGTTCAATATAGTGTTGGAAAAATGAGATTTTAAGCTTCATTAAATGGGGAAGAATCCCATACAAGTCGACCAAGTGGTACATACGAGTATTTGTTTATTTATTTATTAGTATAAATATAAAAAATGTTAAAGTTTGGTTAGAAATACGAAGGGACTTTTTTGACTACCCAATATTTGCCAGCCATTGTAGATGAGTACCTGAGTCGCTTTAAGAAAATAAAAAAGTCTGTATGCGGACAAAAACAATTTCCTGATAACTGACAACAGTCATCCATAGTAGTTACAATTATAATAACAGTTATGTGTTACGCTCAACAAAGAATGTTTAATCAATGCGAGAAGTTAACTATGAAGCAGCTTTGAGCTGCGCGCTACGAAAGCTCAAAGTGGCTTCAAATGACAAAACACCCCTGCTACTTACTTGTGGCCTAGTTCCTACCCGCTTTGGGAGACATTCATTTGCACATCTGCCACCCTATTTTATTATATAATATACTACATATATACTGCTTGACTTGTTTGCTATTGATTGCGTGAATTTGTTTGAACAATCCCCACCGAATAACGGCAAATGGGGTAGAAGAAGGAAATGAGTATGCATTTGAAGCAACTACCAGAAAACAAAATCTTGAATTAGAGCATTATAAGGAGCGCAAAAGAAAACACTTTTGAGCATTCTGGTCATTAAATTCATTGCAAGCTTGCGGAAGTGTGTAAGAAAAACCATCACTTGAGAGAAATGAATTAAATTATTTGTAAATTGCTTTAGTAACGGCAGTTAAATCGTAAACGGATTTTGCTTTAAAAATTTCTGTTGATCCATTGCTGCTGGCGGTGAGTTCTGTGGCGCATAAAATTTATTTGAAGTGGCGATAAAGGCGGTAAAGAAGAGCGCAACTCATATTAGCATACGTTCAGGCGCCATGCATGTGCAAGAAAAAGAATACGCGCAGCAAAGAATGCGTGCCATAAAACATGTGCAGTCGACTCAAAATACTCAGCAGTTTTGCTTATCGAGCATTTTTTGTTATTTTTCTTCTTATTAATTTTATCCCGCTTGGCACTTTTGGTGGCACGCACCAATGTTTGCAGAAATGAGCTGCGTAAGTAAGATGGAATGAAAGATCGTAAAATCCGACGTAAAGGTGAGCTGGACGAATTGAGGAGATACGCGGTGGCAAGCTTATCGAACGAAAAGCGACGAAAGGTTAAGCGAACCGTTTGTATTGCAGAAAACCTAAGTAATTTAAGAAAAATTATGCGGCAGCACGCAAATGTCACGAAAAGTATTATTCTTCGTCATTTTTGTATTCACGCGGCCATTACTTCTATAAATATCATTAAAAACTAAACAGACCGGTAAAACCTTCTTAGTTTTTTCAATGCTGCAGCGATGACGTCGAATTCCCGAAATCACCTAAAGCTGGTTGCTGCCTCCTAATATTTCGTATTTCTACGGCGGTAAGTTGTACTTGTAAAGCAAACGCTACCTTCACGTCAATAAAGCGCTTGTGTCCTAACCAAATTAAATTTTATTGCACTGCAAATAGAAAGAAACCACTACGGCACGTACTTCCTGTGCGCGACCAAACAAGGAGCGAAAGCTTGCCAAAAAATACCAAGCCATTAAAGTAAAATGAGCTTGGCTGGTGCATTGCCGTTGGTGAAAAAAACTGAATGGATGTGAGAGCCTAGAAAAGTAGCAAAGAAAGAAAAATAAGCTCAAGTATGCCCATCTTTGTTGACGTCAAAGCGAATTCGGTTGAAAGTAAAATTATATAAGTTCCTTTCGTAAAAAAGTGGATTTAAAGCATAACCGGTAGCCAATTTCGTTTTTCGATTGTTTCGTGCTGTATCCTCCACAAATACATGTATATATTGTAGTTATTGCGAATTTTTTTACAAGCTGCACATTTAAAAAGAAAGCAAATACTTAAAGTTAAGGTGGCTCTTAAACAATTTTAACATTTAGGAATTTTAAGCCCTTTAAGTAGAATTTCAGAACTGATGTAGAAAAAATTAACGTTGAAGGAGAGAATAAGAAAAAGTATTAAGCTCTCATCATCTTCAAATGTGACAATTTTCATTCATAATGTACGCGTTCCTCCTAAACTAAGCTTAATTGCTAAACAAAAGTTTTTTTGTGAAAAGCGGGATCAGAGGCTCTTTCGTTTCGTTTCTGAATTAAATCTCTCCTTTATCAAATGCTAAGCTACACTGAGTCCAAATATAATAATAAATTTCATGTATGGAATCAAGGCGAATGTTGGAAAAGGTTTACGGTTATTCAATTTTATCAAAAACACATGCGATCGGGTGGTACAAAGCCTTCTAGAACGGTCGAGAGGTCGTTGAAAACATACCTCGTTCTGGACGTCTTTCGACCTCTTCATATGATAAAAACCTTTAAAAAGTGAAGTATATGGTACTTGAATAGCAAATGTTAGAGAGGTGGCAAGAGAGCTCGAGAGCGTGTCCTTTCAAATGAGTTTGGTGAAAATTGTCGGTATGAAACGTGTTCTTGGTCGACCCGTACCGATAGAGCTGATTTTTTTATTTTTTGGATCGAGCCAGGATTGTGACCGAATTTAAAGCCAAAAAACGAAATGAACTTCATTGATCAACCACCGTATTCAGCAGTTTTTACTTCGCGTGTTTTTTTCTTGTTCCCCAAACTGAAATCGCCGCTCCGGGGGACACTTTTTCCGTCGATCGAAGAGATGGAAAAAAATTCGCTGAAGTGAATAATTGAGTATTTTGCTTTTTATTTATAATTTCCGGATACTTTTTCGCACATGTGTTACGAGAGTGTGAGCAAAATACCATATACTCGTATAGATTTGTTAAACTTAAAAGCTAAATATCAATCAATAAATATAATCATACTAAGTGTACAAATTCACACAATTAATAAATTTCCTCAGAATTATTATATACACTTACTAATTCAATAAGTAATAAATCATATGAAAGCCAGGTGTTGAAACTCTTGCAAATAAAGAATTTTATAAAAATGCTAGTTGTATAAATTCAACGAGTAATCAATTTTCATATACTATAAATACCAAGTGCGTAAAGTCTATTTGTCTACTTGTGAAAGCAACTAGAATTTACCATATAATTTTGATATGAAAAGATTAAAATAAACTCAAGAACTCTCTTAAAATATATCCATACATATATATCATGTGTTAGACAACTTCGAACTTGCTCTTTTCCAGCATGTTATCGACCACTTATGATTTCCGTAACTCGCAAAAATTCAGCAAATGAATAACGCCATAAATATTATATAGACCCATAAATATTATATAACCCTAAGCGTTTGGTAAACGATTCACCTTTACAAAAGGCAAGCACGTGCAAGCAAGTAAATAATGACATAATGTTTGCTCCTTCCCCACTCTATTGTATTCTAGGACAACATGTTATTTATTGTTTGTTCCCTTTCGAAATTTGAATCGTCTTAATTAGCTGCGTAATCGATAGCAGCAAGCGCGACAGTGTTCAATAGCGCTCACCCCCAAAAGAACAGAACATGCTATATATAGAGCACCAACTGAAACGCCTTTATTTACATTTAATTTTTTTCCAATATATTTTCTTTAAGCATTTCATGAAATTACTTTAACGGTGTTTCGAGCGGAATAATAAAACACTAAACAATTATATAACTGTAAATATGTATAGGTTAATGTTTATGATAAATTTGTAATTTGTTATTGCTTCGAACGCACCCAGCCCATAGTAAGTCTCAATGTCGAATACTTGTCAACCAAATAATGTGTAATAAATATTGAAATATAATTTAATGGAAACTTGTCGTTTATCCTTGTATATGGTCCGTATCGAGATAACATAACTCCCACTTTGCATTGATTAAGTCACGTATACGCCATGGCCTACGCATTAGCGATGGCTGCCCTTGGCAAATGCTAAAATGTTAATGGACAAACGAAAATTGAATTTTGTACGTGGTGACGGCTAAAAACCGTAGTCAGTACAAAACCAAAGACGCAGTTCCATAATAATTACGTTAATGTTCTATGTTACCAACCAACTAGTAAACTTTTTGAATAAAATCACAAAAAGGCGGTCATCTAAAAATATAACAAGATTTTTTAGAGGTCATTAAGTTTTTCGGACACAAATTTCAGCGAAATATAAATACTAGAAATAGAAAAGTATAATAAATAAGCTTCCATTTAAACTATGTAAAAGGGAGAAATGTGGTGCTAAGAGGACTTTAAGTTTCATTTCAGAAATCCAAGCCCTCCGAAAAAAACTTGCTTATAACAGTCGTTTCAGGGCTTATGAAGCTGGTAAAGCAGGAATTAATATTCAATAAGAGAGCATGTTTGGCAACAGAATTAAACAGCAACAGGTTATTTTCCATTTTCGATTCTGTACTGCCTTTCGGCCTTATTTTAAAAAGCACATATTCATAATTGCGTTTTTTCCATAAGCCTGTAAGTTAACAAAACTTTGAACGCCGAATGTTTTGTGTTGGATATTTCATTCAGAATAAATGGAATTTATTTTTGGTAAATTATATGCTTCGGACATTTTATGATTATAACTAGAAGTGAATGGAGGAAAGTTAAGCTCATCAAATATTATTATGAATTTTCTGTCTGAACTTAACCTTAATCTTAAGTATTAGACCAAGGAAAATTTAAAGGTAATTTTGCAATAAATTGATCGTTTGAGGGTACAATTTGTATTAGAAGTTAATAATTTTAAAATTTTCTGTTCTGTATACATGTACGTCATCTACCATGCTATTTGAAATTTTGAGATTCTGGCTTCTATATGGGATTGAGTAAATTAAACAAACTAAAATAAAAATATTTGTTATAAACGGACATCTTGAAATGCGCGATTTCTATAAGAAATTCTGTTGCCAACTTAAGACTTATTAAATATTTGTCATCAGATATATTACTGTAGAAAACAATAGTCAAGCACGTACATACCACACGTGTATAGAACAGAAAGTAATTAAACAGAAAAGATATCAAGATTCAAAATGGGAATGCAGTTCCTTTCTTCAAGCTTTGTTAAAAACGTATTTTAATTTATAAGAAAAAGTGTTAGTATTTTAATAGAAAATGGCAAACTTTGGGTAAATCTGCGGAAATGCCTTTAGTAAATTACTTAATATCAAATTTCGCTTATTTAAGCTTTTCATAATTGTTTCCTTAAAGGACAGAACTTAAAAGAAAATGTTCAATATTTGACAAAAACAAAAAAAAAAAAAATATTAAAAAAATCGGATTGAAACGTAAAACTTTACGGAATATTCTGAAACTGCAGCTCAAATTACAAATAGATGAATCCCTTTGAAAAATTCAATTTCGATAAAAACATAGTGAGATACGCTTCATCTCCTGAAGCTCTAAGCCTTTGTTCTTCCAGACGAGTTAATTTTTTAAGAAGCTAAAGCATACTTTAAGTAGAAGAATAACCGATTTTTACAAAACTCTGGTCATGCCTCTCTCTTAAAGAGGAAAATTACTTAGATCATCCATGGTTATACATATTAGTTTTTAAATAAAATTTTGGCTGTTGATTCAAAGATATGATAACAGTAGGGATAAAGTATCTCCAAAAATCCAACCACAATCGAAATTTGCTAAAATTTGAGCGAATACAATTTTATAAAATTTTTCTTTTTAGAATTATGAATTATGAAATATTTAACGGTTAAAAACGAATATCAGAAATAAATCTTTTCCAGCCGATGTTTACAAGAATTAAAAGAGGAAACAAGCCTACATTTCAGTCGGGACAAACTCTTTCCTTTTAATTATAAAATACAAAAATCTTAAGTAATAGTAATAAATATGGGTGTCTAGAACATCGTCAATTTCAGATAATTTGTAACTCAGGGCCCTCTATGCTACTGACATATTAAATCTGTGACGAGTATGTATTAAACTTGCATTATAAATATTTTTCAGAAATAAATTATTTTCAGATCCGCACACAACCATTTTGATTTTAATTATCTCAAATGAGATATGTCATATGTCAAATATGCACTTTGTTTCATCGCTACAAAGACATAATATTTCTGTGAAATATTGAAGAGGGAAACAAATTTCGGTATCTGTCTCAACAATTTGGCGTGTGGTGGACGTAGGAAGGAAGCGCCTCTCTTGAAACCACACTATTAGTATATTTTCTCAGTTTTGTCCGAAATCACATGATTAAAGACTGGCATAAGTTAAGGCAAAGAAAAAAAATTATAATACAGTTGCGGCAAAAAACTCACTAAAAAACTTTGCTAATGACCCTAGGTTACTGTTTCCGATGAGAAAAAGTTTAACCTTGATGGTTCAGAGAGAGATTACCAAAAAGTGCATTGATATTTTTCAAAGCGCAATTTCGGCGGAGGCTAACTTATGGGATGGGGTGCATTTTCAAATTCGGGGACAGTACCGTTGGGATGCCCTTCTTGCCGGATGAATAGTTGCGAATACGAGAAAGTATTGGAAGCAAATTTGCTACCCTACATACACAGTCATGCGCAAAAATCATTCTCGAGCAGGTCAACTAAAACGTGGCTTTAACGTAAAAATATCCATAATTTAGAATTTCCAGCTTATTCTCCTGATGTGAGTCCAACTGAGAACATATTTTGCTCATATCCCACCACTTACTAAAACATATTTCATAAAATTGAGTAAATTATCTAACAAAATTTATTTTCTGCATGAAATTATGACTGTAAAATTTCAGAGGCCAGTGATTTATTAATTTTATTGATTTATTTACATTAGTAAAATCTCAATATGGTCATAATAGAGCTGATGATTTTCGTCTCTGCAAATAAATGCTTTTCCAAGTTATTTTCTAGAGTTCTATGAAAACTACAAGAAACCGCATTTATATATCCAACTAATTTATTTGCCAAATTTTAAAACCACAATTTTGTTCGTGCTTTGTAGTGTGCGGAAATAGTGTATATTTATACATGACATATGGAAAGCCATATCTCTGCCTACATTTGAGTACCACATGTATAAAATTAGTATGAGCCATGCATAACATATGTCTGTATTTCAGCACTTAGCTTTTAACAATGGACAAAGAACATATTGGCTTGCTAATTAAACAAAATAGGTTTATGCATTTATACACTTAATATTTAGATACATGTGTACGGATTTGTACATAGCTGTACTTAGATAGTTGTTTATATGGCTGCCGATGATGTGGCTATCCAAATGGCAATTACGCTCCAATTTATGGCAGCCCTAGGTGTTATAAGATATCGACGAATACATATTCATTTATTATTTTTTGTGAATTGACCAATCCTATTGCCCTTTTCTATTTTACTAAATCAGACACATTTGACACTTTACGAGTGTGTTGATATTGGTCGATATTTTCTTATAAACCGATATCCGTTCTTGAAGTAATTGAATGGTTTATAGTTTTATTTCGAAACAAACGACTTTTTCAGAAACTATGTGTTTGTCTCTACATCCTGATTATTAGAGTAAGATCGGGTGCTGTGGACTGTTCGGGTACTGCGTTTTTGCTATTTTGATTTGCATTCTGGTGCAGACATGTTGTTTCCAGTCGTTTGAGATACCCATATTAGTTTTCTTCAAAGCGATATTTTTGTAAAATTTTGTAAAAAAATTCAGATGGCAGGTTATAACTATTTTAAATACCACAGAATGGCAAGAAAGTTATTTTTAATTATCTATTTAAATTATCAATAGACGTTATAGATTCTCACACAGAAAAAAAAATTGGCCTAGTTTTCGAACTCCAACAGAAATGTGAGCATGTTTTTCGATAGGATAGGAGAAACAAAATTATCCACTGCTTCAGTTTGAATAACCACACAAGGAATATTCTGTTGTAAGATCTTGCCAGGCAGGTTGAAGATATAATAATTTTTCTTCCACTACATTCTACATACAGGGTGGCTGATGAATTTTGCTACATTAAGAAACTCAAATAATTTGATGCATGTGCTCATTGATGCATGTGCGGCATCTTACCAAAAAGTTGTTTATTACTGCTAGGAGAGTTGAGACAGGAATAGCCGCAATCGTTTCTCGAATGAATTGCCTTAGTTCATTCAAATGTTTTGCTTTGTAGACTTCCTGTTTGCAATAACCCCACAAGAAAAAGTCAGGTGCAGTAAGGTCAGGCAACCTGGGTGGCCAACGGAATGTGGAGTTTCTGGATATCAGCTTATTGGGAAATTTTCGTCGCAATTCTGTCATAACAGGTTGGGCTATGTGAGGAGCTGCATCATCTTGCTGAAACCACACAGAGTTGAAAGAAATTCTCATTCGGCGTAATTCTGGATAGAAAAACTCCCTCAGCATGCTCAAGTAACGGTCTCCAGCCGTCCAGTGACCGTTTTCTTCGAAGAAGTAGGGCCCGACAATGCAGCGTGATGAAACTGCACACCACACTGTGACACGAAGTGGATGCAATTCCGTCTTATGGAGTATCTGTCGGTTGGAAGCACTCCATATTCGACAATTTTKTTTGTTTATGTTGTCGTTTAAATCGAAATGGGCCTCGTTAGACATGAAAAGACAGTTCAACATGTTTCCATCCTCTGCCACCATTTGAAGCATTTTCTGGCAAAATTCCAAGCGAATCGGCAAGTCTGCAGCATTCAGTTTGTTTGCCATTTGAATTTTATATAGGAATAAGTACAAATCTTTGTGCATAATTGACTGTAATGACTGTCTGCTTACACCCATTTGAGCAGATAGGCTTCCTGTCGAAACATGTGGATTGTGTTGTATGGCAGCAGCTACAGCAGCGATTGTTTCCTCCGTTCGAACTGAAGGGTTTCGATGGTAAGGTCTTCTGTTGACTGTCCCGTGCTCGGCAAATTGTTTGCAAGCCTCATTATGGTCCATCTGCTYGGAGGATTGCCGCCAAACGTGCGCCTATACTCTCTTTGAACTGAAACTACGGACTCCAGTGCGTGATAGCGGCGGACTATCCAAATTCTTGTTTCAGTGTCCCAGTTATCCATTTTTGTTAAATGTAAAAGTCAATCTGCAAAATAAAAAAAAAAATAAAAAATTAATCAGAATCATCAAATAGAAAAAAAGTTATTTAATTTTTTTGGTAGCGGCTTTCATCAGCCACCCTGTATAAGCTGCAACTAACCCTTTATTCTTAACTTTTTTTTTTTATTAATTATTAAGTTGGAATTAAAAAATTAGTCTACTATTCTAGCTTTCTAATTATTTTCCGAATGCCATAAGCCAAATTACCCGTCAGTTTTATTCATCAACTTTTGGCGACGCCTCACTTTTTCTTAATTATCAGATGAAAACCTTAAGCCTTATTTATTTTCTATTATTAGAACATGTTGATAATGGAATATGTGATTTAAAACACTTGCTTCCATTACTACTGTCATTTAACATGAATTAAGTTGGAAGCAAAATGGCGCCACCAATACCCGAATTTACTCTACCTGCTTGCGATCTCTCTTATATAAAAATGTTCTGATTTATTATAAGCGATTATATTACCTCATAGTTTATACAAAATCTTTTTCTTTTTCGAGTCCTTTCTTTGAAGAAAAAGAGAAGTTCATAAAAACGCACATGGGCGTGTTTCCTTCGGGGTACCTCACTGTACACATAAAGTCACGGCATCGTCTGAAAACAGTATATACTATAAGTACATGCTTATAGAACATTCACAATAAATAATAGCACATATTGTCGATACATGAACTTTTTCATTGTTGTCAATAAATTATTCGTAACATATTGGCGATAACATGTCCACTTGTTTTATTGTTCGGATTTAAAACTTTCTATTTCCCATTAATCTAATTGAATTGGAAAAATAAACACTACCAACTATAGTATAACTACAAACAGATGGTCGAAGAGGCTAAAACGCATACACATACGTAAATATCGAGATCAAAATATTAGTACTGCAATTTCCTGACTAAAGTTGGCCTGTTTAGCAAAGCATTAAATTTATAAAAGTTGGGCCAAAATCCAAATTCTAATTGTTTCGTACAAAATAACAAAGAAACGCCAACTTCGCTTGCACCGAAGCTGTAAAACCCCTCATACAAACAAAAGAACTTGATTTTATTGGTCAATTTCTATAGCAGCTATATGCTATAGGGTTCCGATCTAAAAAATATATAAGGCTATACCCATATTTCGTCAAATACAAACTTGGTTTCATCGTTCACTTGATAAGGCAGATGTACGCTATAGTCATCTGCTTCTTTATTAACACGCGAAAAATTCTGTTGAATTTGGGCTCTGCACCAGGGTAATCAACCACAGAGATTTGCCAAGTTGGAAAGAGGCAAAAAAATAAAATAAAATACCGAGGACAATGGCAGTGAATGCCCTAAAGAGCCGAAAGCTCTGTGAAAAGTGTTTACCGCACAAGTTCATAATCCAACAAAAACAAGAATTGCTGATTCTGAAAAGTGTTCGAGTGCTCTTCAATCGTAAGAAAAAAGTCGGTGTATAACAATAGAAAGATATATATAGATTATGATTCATAGCACTTTGAATTTGTTTCTACCATTCCCAATATTTAGCAATTAGATTATTTTTGAGGAATGTTTAAATATTTCGAAAATGTTTAAGTATGCATCAAATTATAGACTTTCTTTTACAGCTTTTTAAATTTTTAAATTAAAATAAGCGTTAATGCTATATAGTACATTTTACAAATTTCAAACGATTTTTACTATTGGGAGCCAGGCTTAAGTCAGCTTGAAGCGCTAAAACTAGTGTGTTCGAGTCAGCACGCTTAAACATTTGGTAAATCGAAAACACCTGGCCAAAATCTGACCCCACGTGCAACATAAACAAGTAAAAATCTCATATATTTTTAGAAAAAGAAAGTTTAGGCGAATTTTTTGGACTTCTGGTTCGTACTGGTTCTAAATTTCTAATTCGTTTGTCGTTAATTGATTTACTTTTAGAGTATCTAACGTATGCAGTTTGAGCGAAATAAAGAAGAACGTATTCCTAAAATATCAATTCAAACATAAAAGCATAAGGCGCTCAATCCACTAGAGAACAGTAAAATAAATAAATTTACCATTTCATAGCCCTGGCAGAGGAACCCACATTCAGGGCAACACATTGCCTCTTCAAAATCCAAAATAAATATTTAAATACACATGCCTATAACATATGTATGTATATTTAACTTTATTTGCTTAAACGCCACGCAACGCCACGCAACGCCACGCAACGCCACCAGTTGGCAAATAGTAATAAACTAATAGTTTACTTAAGTATATTTTCCTTCTACGTGTATTTATACGATGTGTTTGTTTATCCACTCACACACGTGCATGTTGTAGGTACATATACAATTGATTCTGAAATTGGTTAATATTTTAGGGATGTGCATATATACACTATAGATATGTATGGAATACTATGTAATTTTGGTTAAAATATGTATATTTATTTATTTCATATTAATGTAATTTGACATTGCAGACATTGTATAAACTTGAATATAAATTTACTTGTTTACGTTTTTGCACATGCCAAAGCGAGCTACAGAAAATTTGGCATTAAAATAGCATCGTTAACTCTTTCACCGAAGACTTTTGTAAGTATGTATGTGCATATATACATATCTATATCTCTCAAATCACCTTTTGCTCTGATGTGAAAGCGCTGTCCCAAACATCAATAGACACTCCTCTTCTCAAATGACATGCTTAATTGAAATTAATCGCATTTACATATACATACAAGTAGTTATATCTCTGTATATAAGTATATCTGCATATCCATATACATCTTCGATATGCCATCATATGGTATTTGGTTTGAAATTTAAATCAAGCTGCTGCTCAAACCAATTTTCAAAATTATAAACAATACTTCTATTCCCACAAAAGTATGCCAATAATTAGTTTTATTAAAGATCGCAAACTGAAGTCAGCACCCCTGAACAGCCCGCTCTGCACTAAGGAGTGATAACGACATAATCTGTTGAATAGGGGTAGGAAAAGAAAATAATGTGATTTCCTCAAATTTTCTTACCATGTTTGGGTTTGTCACCATGTGATTTCGGGCAAGTGACCGTCAATCGAATGAGTTCCAGCCCAATTATCGACCATTTCTTTTAGCAATTAGGTGCCGAGTATTCACTTTGAAGACGTCAGTCTCTTCAAACTTATATGCGTAGATTAATTTTGAGAATGTGGGACGCCCCCAGCAATAATTTATGGATTATGATGACTTCAAATGCGACAATTTGGAATATTAACGTACCTACCCAACAAAAGTGAGCTTTATCGCTGAACAAATTTTGTTGTGAAACTCGGGATAGGTAGCCATTTTGTTTTGGGCTCGTTCACCGTACGTGCGAAACGCTTGATGATCGTTCAACTTAAATTTTTGTACGAGCAAGATTTTGTAAGCCTGCGAACCAGAAACTTTCTACAAAATCTTTCATAAATTAAATAGGCATTGCTGCAATTGTTGCGCGCGATGTCGTTTGACTCGTTCAAGTCTTCTTCGATACTCTATTTCACAGCACCAATATCGTCTTCACACATATCATCACACTGTACAGATGCTCATTGTCCAGGAGAGTAAACGGGTCCGTAAACTGTCCACCATGCTGGGCGATTATATCGCCCGAATATTGAACGCTGAGCGCATTGCGTCGCTAAAGCCGAACCATAATATTTGCCTAATTGAAAAACACACTTAAAAAAACAACCGTTATTTTTATAAAGAGATATAAAAGGCGAGGTCATATTATTTCCAGGACTATAATAAGCGTGGAAAATTCTTTACAGCTGATTCTTACTACCAAACTGCTTTTGCAAGTCTGCATTAAATCGGTTAAAAAGAAATTCAACTTTAAGAATTTTCAGTTAACACCTTGACTGCATCATACACACATAAATACAATCGGCTTTGCGAGCAGCTCTATCAAACGTAGATTAAAGCGCTCTTTCATAATCGTTAACATACTAAATAGCACACTCAATGCACCATATAAAAATCTTTATAGCTATAAAGTCGGTACATTCGCTTTGGCTGCAGGAGTGAAAACTCATTAGCCACTTGTGTGCACTTGTTTATGTTGTCCTTTTATCATGAGCGCAAACAAGCTGTACAGAAATCAATTAATTGAGCTGCAACTCTGTGCACAGTCTGGTGGCTGCTTGGTGGAATGAAATCAATCATAATTCCAATGCGCACTGAATATGTAACAGGTAAGTCGTTACGGCGTTAAAAGGCAATAGCACCTTTAGTGTGTGCATATATATGTAAATATAGCGTCTACCAATAGGGATGGCGTAATACTGACAGCACGTGGCGGCCATGTTTGTATACGGATTTGTGTCAAATTGTCATTTGTCAGTGTGTTTAGTAAGTTTTGGCATTTTATCATGTCACGTCGCTTGGAAATAGTCTAAGATTATTACGCAAGTTCATGTTCTCTGGTGGCTACTGCAAGAACTCTTAGCATAAAACACGTTCTTCTCAGATGAAGTCCATTTCTGACTTAACGGCTTCGTCAAGCAACAAAATTGTAGCTATCGGAGTGAGTCGATGCTAATATCGTTCAGGAAACGCGATTGCATTCCTAAAAATTGTTTGATTGGTGCTGTATTGGTATTGCGGCATCATCTGGCCTTAATATTTCTTTCGAAATGAGGCAGAAAATGTCGTTACCATCAATATCGAACGTTATAAAACGATGTTGACCACTTTGTTTATCAGGAATTTGTTGAAATCGACGCAAGTGATCCCTATTTCCAACAAAACATGGAGGCATTGCATGAAAAGTTTGACCTGTCATTAATTGCGAAAAAATGGCCGCCAGGATCATGCGACTTAACGCTTCTAGATTGTTTCTTTGGGACTAAGTTAAACCAAAGGTTTATGCCAATCAACTAGTAGCGCTATAGGAGCTCTAAGACAAGCATATGCAGGTTTATCTAAAATTAGCATAAACAGGTGGAGATATGTAAACGGAGCTGTGGGGGTCTTATGGCAAACAGAACCCAATTCGATGAAATTTAAAACACTCAAATTTTATTTTAATATCAAGTCGTACTTGCTGATAGACCCATGGTATACATGCATATGGTTTTTTACATTCATCCTTACTCCTAGGTATAAACACCACTCGGCTAATTATTTCGTATAAGTAATTTATTAAAGCCCGTAATCGTTTTCCAGATGGTCGCACACTTAGCTGGCATAACGGATATGTATTCCCATACATATATGTATGTATATCCATGAAAATGTGTGTGTGTGCTGAAAGTTTCCCCCGCGTGATGCGGCAATCATTTCCCGCTGAAGGCAAATATGTAAATTTTTATTCGTGGCGAGTGTCATCGATAAAGTATTAATGCCCAACGCTTTATGAAATTTCACTTATCCGTCTGTGTAATCGTAAATAAATGAAGGGGAATGCAGATTGAATTTGGTATATATTTATAGTGGGTACGCTACAGCATTCAGCTAGGGATATACTCGTATAGTATATTTATATCGATATTGCAATGGATTTTTCTTGATGAAAAATTGACGAACGATATGACGCAAAAAGAATACAATTATCATAACACATTTCAGATAATTTATGAAGTGTCGATATTGTGCTGTTATTGACATTGTCGGTGGGCTGAAATCAATCACTTTTTTACTGCAATAAAAAAAACATTACCAAATATTGAAAGTACGGACAGCTCATTTGTAGGAACCGCCGATATCGGAAAATTTTATTATACAGATTTTTTAAAATGAATGCTTAGGATACCGAAAATAGGGCTTAGACAGTGCAGCGGTACCATATTTTACTGTCCGTCATTTCCTTCCAAAGCGATTTCAGACAAGATTTTGGCGGCACTCGCCTTAACAGAAAGACCATTATGAGGTTAGTAAACATGTTTGTCGAATCTGAAAGTACCGCCAAAAAACCGTAACATCGAGATCCGTATGTTCGTGTTCAAGATACGGCTTTTGCTTCATCAATTCAGGTAAATTCAAGAGTTTCGACGAGCAACTTGGAGTTACCAGACGGTCATTACTTTGGATATTTCATGATGACTTAAGCCTGCATCTATACTAAGTTCAAAAAAAAAGCCGGTTAAACCCAACAGATTTGATTATCGCTTGGAATATTGCCAAAAATTTATTGAAATGTTCGAAGCAGAAAATAACTTCATCAAGGCATTTGTCGGGCCTTACTACTTACTATCCCTTTCAACAGCGCTTGCTTTCAGCAGTGAGTATATGTGCAAGTACATATCCAGACCAACGAAAATTTGAAAAAAATAGTATCAAGAAACACCTCCTTCACCTGACACTTGTTGAACCTTTTCTATGGGGATATGTCAAGAAAGAGGTGTTAAAAGTAACTCAGAAATCTGACTGAACTAAGCAGTCCATTCAATCGATAATTGAGGCAATTCCATCTTCAACCCTCCAGGCCGCGTGGTTGAGCATGAAGGTCATTTACGGTCCATAATTTTGAAAAATAATTAAATATATACATGAAATAAAATTAGCTACACAATAAAAAAATTAGATGTAATATTTTAATAAAAAAACACGAACTAGTCCCTAAATTTTTAAAATATTGTTTTGAATATTTGCAAACGTCATTTTCTGCCGATATCGGACCACTATAACATCTAGCTGCCATACAAACTGAATGATCGGAATCAACTTCTTGTATGGAAAATTTCACGCTTTACAAGATATATTCACGAAATTTGGTATAAATTATTTTCTAAAGCGACAATGCATTCTCCGAAGAAGTTGTTCAGATTGGCTCACTATAGCATATAGTTGTCACATAAACCGAACGATCGGAATCAAGGGCTTTTATGCAAAACTTTCGCAGTTGAAGTGGTATTTTAATGAAATTTGACATGGATTACTGCTTAGGGTAATAACATAATCTCCGAAAAAATTGTTCAGATCGGGTTACTATAGCATATAGCTTCCACACAACCTGAACATATAGTTACTAAAAGAAATGCACCTGTGAAGGGTATATTAGCTTCGGTTTATATCATTTTCTTGTTTATATCAATATTTTTGTTTAACGCATGAGTTGGTCTTTTCCATAAAAAGGCCTTCCTAACTAATACAGGCCCCCAAAGGATTAGCGGTCTAAACTATATATACTAGACCCTGGTCATAAAGATTAGTCATTGTATACGTGCATCACCTTTCTGGTGTCGTAGCATTCCCATCTGCAATTTTTAAATTTGTTAGGGATATACTGTCTGAATTTCCCCGAAGGAAGGTAGGTATTATTTCAAAACCAGCAATACTTCCTTGATACTCATCTACTATTACCATTCCTTCTCATTCCATAAAGTAAATGATTGTAACATATCATTATTATATTTCTTTATTCATAAACACGATTTCCTATGATCCATAACCGTAAGGTGGAGAGCTCTTGACCGGCACATAGTACGTGCCACTTATGCCAAAGTTCGATTTTGCACCCATRCGGACTGCACTATAAATGTTACCACAGCTCTTATCAACAGCATCTTCGTAATCCATGCACTTCATACTTGGGAAGTTGTTCTGAGTAATAGCCTCAGCGTAGTAGGGTATAGCACGTAAGTGAGAGCAACTGCCAGTTAAGTCGAGCTCGCAGCCCGGTTGATTCYTACCKCCATTTGGATAGAAGGCCGCCTTACCGATGGGACGTAAAAAGCCCACKTTACCGCCATCAGTTTGTATCGTCTCAACATAGTTGGCGTCACTGCTGCAAAGGCGCGACGAACAATCATCATAGTTAAACAAAGGCAGCGCAGGATCGAGACCTTCAATGGTGTGAACTTTACCTCGGCTCACCTTCTTGCCAGTGAAACCGGCAACATGTGCGCCCATACTGTGACCAACCAATCCAAGTGAATCAAAAGACATACCGTGTTCACTCAGAAAATCAACAAAATTAGCAACTACGGCACCAACACTGGGAACCTTATAACGTGCACTGGTATAATTAGCTGTCTGCGCGTCAACGCTCCAATCAACAGCGAATACATTGTAATTACCAGTTTCCAAAAACGCATTTCGAACATCAACATTAATACTCGAATTCAGATCGCCAGTCCAGCCGTGAATTGTAATGCGGGTAGGCCATTTTTTATTGAAACCGGCTGCAGAGAGTGAGGATGCATCATTGAGTTCTACTTCACGACCGTCACGGTTCAAGGGATGGTAAAGATAGAATTTTACAGTAACCGAAGTGCGTTCGKCGACCAGTAARCGCTCTTTGTGTTCTGACTGCGAGATCCATGAAAACCTGCCAYCCGCTTGAGGCACAAACCAACCTTTCGTTTCATCGAAATTGCTGCTGCCACCAAGCGCTGAAGGAAAAAACTCTCCGTTTTATGGAATTAACAATGTCATGCCAAGTTTTAAAAACTCACCAACAGAAACGAATAAGCCGAGCAAACCAAATAYTAATTTCATCTTGTCAAGGCCTTTGTTATTAAACGACTAAACTATCGATTTGCATTCCGTATGGTTTTATATATGTATTGCGCGGACTATTTTGTAACTTGTTTATTTGAAATTCGAGTGAATATCGATATAATAATCGAGGTACTTGAATATGTCACACTGCAAGATTAACATTTATAAATGAAGCGATCAATGGTAATACTATACTAACAATATGGCAGTAATATAGCTTGGTTGATAACCAAATATCAAAAAATACGACAACATTAATTGAGAAAATCTGCTATACAAGTTGAACAGTTCTGTACCCACACTATCTTCATTATGCACATATAAGATAGTTTAGATGGGCATAACACACATAACAAAAATATCCGATAAAGACTWTTTGTTTTGTAAAACCTAGAATCAATTTTGTGGGAGCCTAATATTGCCGTCCAGCGTATAATTAGCTTAAGGAAAGGGCAAAACGAAAACAAATAATCTTTATCTGATATAAAATRTAATAATTATCATTTTCTCAATTTAATTATTATTCGTTGTGGTCCTCAAAGTAAATTTTAATCTAATTTATAATAATCTTTTCAGCGATCATAAGCAATTTAACATRTACATACAATTTATGTAGTATATGACATACGACTTCTTTGGTTTTCGTTACTCAAGTGCAGGGCATTATCAATATAATATACTAAGACAACGTCGGTTTCATATTTCTGCTATAGAATTATGTTTATGGTATTGTATCACCACTTACAATAAATTATCGGGGATTTATACAAGGAAAGTTCCAGAATAAAGACGACTTTTTGAATCTAGCGCCAGCTGGTACCGCCATCTATAAGTCGACTGGTGCGTTAAAATCTGCTATCTTTATCAATTGTCTAGGGAGAATTCATGACATTTCATGATATCATTAAAGAGGTCAAAAAGGACAAAAACAATATGATCCCGAAATGAAACCCCAGAGTGCTGAATGAAAGGCACCGGACGAGCTGAAACCCAAAAAATCGCGCTTGGAGAAGAAAAGTGATGACAATGCTGATTTGTTTTTATGATTCCAAGAGTATTGTCCACAAAGAATTTGTTCCACCTGGCCAAAACGTTAATGCGGTATTCTACCTTCGAGTTTTGAAGCGTTTGATGCGCCGTATTCGACGTGTTCGGCCCGAATATCGCGAAGATTAAATTTGACGTTTGTTGCACGTCATCGGTCGAYGCTTGTGACCGATTATTTGACCATAAATCACATTTTAACCATTAACCACTTCCCATATTCACCTGATATGGCACCGTGCGACTACAGACGTAGAGGTCATTCAAAAGAAATTGCACCGACATACTGGCGGCTATACCGGAAAACACTCGTTCGACCGCGCAAAAAGCTGGATTGATGCAGAAGGAGCCTATTTTGAATAAAATAAATAAATTTTGCTGCACATGTGCCAACACTTCTTTCAATSGTCAAAACATTTTTATAGACACTTTCCGTCTTTAATTGAGTCAAAATTGTGTCCTCGGTGTGGTCATGTGAATTTGTTGAATAGCCASAAATTACACGAAGGTAAATCAGGTGAATACGGTGCATGCTCAATGATATTTGTTTCCAAAATTCAACAAAAATACTTTAAAAAATGTTGTAAAATGTTGACAAACGCTACTCAGGTCGACTGAACAGTTGCTGCAAACACACTGGTTAAGAGATCGCGCTAACTTGTGGCATCATAATTAAGGAAAGTTGTACCAACATACAAAAAAAAATGTACCTGTATTCGATATAAACGGGAGATGAGAGGGGAAATGAAGAATTCCCGATACTTTCTTGACAGGGTGTATATAGAGTCCCATTTTCT
>NW_017535974.1:0-1946 GCF_001853355.1 Bactrocera latifrons | reverse complement strand
TTGGATTTATATCCTTACTAGAATTTTTCTTTTGTATCCATTTAAGTGGTTAGTGATCTGTTTTTAGATCGAATTCTCTTCCATATAAGTAAAGTATTCAGTATTTTACTGACCACACTTTTGCTAATAGTTCCTTTTCGATAGTTCAGTAGTTTTTCTCGTGAGTATGTAATGTGCGTAGTGAATTTAAATCTTTTTGTAAAAATTGGATACCTTACAATGGGGGATTTGTAATAATATTTTTAAACTTTCGAAAGTGGTCATATAAAAATTAACGTTAATTTTTGCAAGTTTTTTCAGATATGCGACCATACGATAAACTATAGTTTTTAAAAATAGTTTTTTTAAAATAGTGTTTATAAATTTCCTATAGAAGCCGGTAATACCTAAGAAAGATTTTATTTGCTTATGCAAAATTGGTAACTTTAATTTTTGGATATTCAACTTTATTTGAATTTGGTTTTATTCCTTCAGGAGTTAGTATATGGCCTCGAAAGTACTTTTTTTTTCTTTAAAAATCTGCATTTTTCTAAACGTATTTTCAATTATGCTTGTTTTAATTTTGTAAAAATTTTCCGCACCTTATCTATATGTTCTGACAAAGAAGCACTAAAAATCAAAATGTCGTTTAAGTATACAGCGCATATCTTGTTTATAAAATCTGGAAGTACTGAGTTCATAAGACGTTAGAATGTCGATGGAGCATTTTTAAGGCCGAGTGGCATTTTTGGGGACTATCTACAAAGGGCTATTGTAAGCAGAGTTGCTTTCTCTAATTATAGTATGTTCTAACATTTCTTTTATTTGTTTTTGTATTTCTAACTCATGAACTTGTGGATACCGCTGCATTTTCGAATAAATGAATATATCGTTTGTTGCAGTAATTTGATGCTTGATTTCATGCGTAAAAGAAAGTGTATCTCCTTCTTTGAAAAATAATTCGTAAAAGTCTTGTAATAGATCTTTTACCAATTTTCTTTCTTCGATGTTTAAATGATTCAAGTTTAAGGTTCATATCACTAAATTCGAGTGTGCAAATTTCCGTTTTTTCATATTTCGTTAATCAAAATGAATTATGTTTCCTAATATGTGTTTTCTACATCAATTTTAGCTTTAAAAGGAATAAGAAAGATTTGTCCCATAATAGCTTCGTATTTGTTGCTATTAAAATCTATTACTTTCCATGATAAAATACCTAAGACGTTAAATTCTTTCGGAAAAGGTGTTACAATTTTATATTTTATTTCGTTAATTCCGTTGATAGTTCCATAGCATAATGGTTCGGGAAATTTTTCCTTTTGAGAATTTTCGAATAGGCCGTTTGGTTTTATGATGCTAGTTGTTGAACCTTTATCTATTAGGCATTTAACTCTGAAATTTCCTATTGTTACTGTTATTATGGGGAGTTGAGGGTTTGAGGTGGTGTTAAAAAATTTACTTCTTTTTCTTCACCATTGCCAATTTCCATATTTTCGTTGGTTCACGCAAGCGTGGAAAATTCTCTGATCGTCATTCACTTGGGAGTAGCCAGAGACGATAATTTTTCATATGACTCAAACAGCTCACGACTTCCGGTTAACCAAGTATCCTCTGGGTAGCCTAAGAACATCCGTTAGAAGGCGAGCTAAAGTGAGAAGGCGAAATATCCCCTACATGGGGTTCTGCGCAGCGTTTGGCATCCGCCACGTAAAAAACACCCCCCAATGAAAAGGAACAACCAGCCTCGGATGACAGACCCCACTTTTGATGACGACTATGGCAAACGAAATAAGGAATCCAACGCAGGATAACTCTTGCCAACAGGTGCTACTTCGGACTGAGTAGGCAATTGAGAAGCAAAGTTCTCTCCCGACAAACAAAAACCAAACTCTATAAGTCACTCATAATACCCGTCCTGCTATATGCTGCAGAGGCTTGGACGATGACAACAACGGATGAGTCGACGT
>NW_017535973.1:0-2007 GCF_001853355.1 Bactrocera latifrons | reverse complement strand
CACACAAACTGAATGATGACTTTTTAGTAGTTTTGCTGTATTTTCGCTTGCAAACGCATAGGCTTAGGCGCTGCGTGTACAACAACAACAACAACAATGCCAAGTAGAACTCAAGCTTTCTACTCCATCACAGCGATCACGCTCTGCTGCATATTTGCGCTCTTAAATGTTTGTGTTTGCTGAGAGTTGGTAAGTACTCTCGCTCTCTCTCTCTCTGATATCATTGAAGTAGAGTGGCAAGAGCGTGGGCTTTTTTGTAAATTTTTTTAGCACATTTTTACCGCCTAGTTATGCAAAAAGCAGCAGAGCAAAGCACACGATGTAATAAGCCGGTGGCTGTGTGAGGTGTGTGTTTCATGTGAGTAGAGGGGAAAAGCCACTTTATGCACTGCTAACGCAGAGAGAATTTCTGCGCGCAAGTGGTTTGTGTTCTTTCTCGGCAACAAAGTGCTTTTGCAATGTTCGTTACGGTTTGTTATTGCATTATATTGTAGTTGTATGCAAGACTATTTATTTCATGCGCTATCTCTTTCAAAACTATGGAGGTATACGGCTTACCCCTATGGTCCGGGAAAAGGTTACTTAATTAGTTTAAAAATAGCTGTAATTAATGCGTGCTATATTTTATATAGAGCAAGTAATAAGAGTAAAAACACATTTTTAGATTAGGTGCACATATGCAATATGTACATATAATCAGTTTTATTATTTACATATGATGTACATAAGTATTGATGTATGAAGGTGTCGAAACGCACCATTAGACCGCGATTTTATTGAGCACATTTCCTTCTTCTTACGCTTCTTTCGCAGTTATAACCGAATTTATAATAGCGCGCCAGTCGTTCTTCCTTTTCGGCAAGAAGCACCTAGTCCCGCAAAAATATACTCCAAAATTAGTAAAATACCGCTACAGCGCACTTACAGTTACCGCGCGAAAGACGCATATTATTTATTACTTTATATATTTACATACTTACTTTATGTATATATGCCCCTAAATACACATTTGAACGGTAAAACTATTTTCATAATTATTTCTCGTTAAATCTCTCAAATGCAATTGGGAGAAAATGCTGCACTAAATGAATTTGCAGCATAAACTTGAAGCTTTGCCTACACAGTATGTATATATTTACAAATTTATAGACTACATACTCAACTACATACGGAATTACTACCCCTCTATTTCAACGAGTAAATGCAAACGGGAAATAATACTGTATGCTGCACGTTGCAAGCACACAATCACTACACTGCACGCGTCGTAACTACGTCGGCAGCGCTGCCTCCAATGTACTGCTCACAAATACAAATTGGCAACGCTGAGAGCCGTGGTTACTTTTCGCAAAAACAGAGAAGTGGAAACTAAACACACTCTCTCGCGCAGTGGAAACTCAGTTTTCAGAGAGTATAAGCTCTCTACGCGCTCTTTTACAATGAATTGTATTGCCGAGTCCAAGAAGCATACGACTTTTGCATTTGCAACGTAGCTGCTAGCAAAGCAAACACACAAAAACATAAATGCCTACAGCATAAACGGCACAAAAATAGCAGGCAAAAACAATAGCGCAGCCAAACAACTTTGCAAAGCACGAATTTAGCGAGAAAGAAGAATTCATTGGTGACAACGAATAAGTTACGCAGCAGCAAGAGCAGCACGGCGAGTACAGTGAGATATTTTGAATAATGTTTGTAAAATATTAAATGCGGAAAAATCATGTTTTTTTTAGTATTAATTCGTGTTTATTATATTTTTAGAATTATTTTAAGTTCTTCAATCATTGCCCTTATAATAATATAGTATTATTAAAATGATTGAATAAATAAAACTGAAGCTACCAAATTATTTTCATTCGCTTTGGTTCATAAAGCACACAAATTCTTAAATAATTAATCCAACTTTATAAACAAGTTTATGTTGTAAAACAATTTGTATGTGTCCTGACACAGATATTACTGATAATTAACCTAAGTATGGAGTGAACTTACCATTGATATATTAAA
>NW_017535972.1:0-2020 GCF_001853355.1 Bactrocera latifrons | reverse complement strand
TCATTCTCTTCAATTCGAGAATCATGACTTCTGCTAACATAATTATGTTTTACCACAGAGTCATTTTCATTTAAGGTCATAGATTTTATGTTTTTTTCGTCCACCACTACATCTCTAGCTATCATAAATTTTCTCGATTCCTCATTGCACAATTTATAGCCATTTGGCTCATACCCAACGAGTATAGTCTTGATAGATTTCTCATCAAATTTTCGCTTACGCACTTTATTTAGTGCGTATACAGTTGATCCAAAAATTTTCAAATATTTTAATATTGGCTTCTTTTTATGCCACATCTCATATGGTGTTTTTCTTATATTTTCCAAAGCTCTACTTGGAGACCTATTATAAACCTAAATAAGTTGCTGTTAAAACAGCTTCACCCCAAAAACGTTTATTAAGTTTAGTACAGTTAATCATAGAGCGAGCTTTTTCGGTGATTGTTCTAATCATCCGCTCTGCAACACCATTCAATTGTGGGGTATGAGGAACCGTTAAATGATAGCTGATACCTTTTTCTACGCAAAATTCACGCATTTCATTAGAGAGGTATTCCCTGCCATTATCAATATATAGATTTACTATTTTTAAGTTGAAATGAGCCTCACTTTTCGCCACAAAGTCTTTAAATACAAAAAACACATCTGATTTATACGTTATTAAATATGTGACACAGTAATGTGTGAACTGATCAATAAATACTACATAGTAGTACACATAGTAGTTTACTACATAGTAGTTTTTATTATCAATAGTTGAGGGCGTAATTGGACCACACACGTCAGAATGAACTACGAACAATGGGCGGTCAATATTTTCTTTGTTTTTAGATTTTTCAAATTTTAGCCTAGATTGCTTTCCGTTAATACATGCCTCACATATTTCATTTCTATTTAGCTGTACATTTTTTATAAGTTCAACATCTTCAAACAAGCTAACTGGCCTAACCTTTCATGCCACAAGCGATATTCTGCATCATTTAAAATTTTGGATGTATATACTTTACTATTTAAATAAAATTTCACAATCGGTACATTATACTTACATATTCCTTTAAATGCCAAGTTACCATTTTTCATTATTTTTATACCATCCGGCTTAAATTCGACGGACATTCCAGCATCTAGCATCTTCTTCACGGATAGTAAATTGTGCGGGATTGCAATACAGCACATTTTGTAATGTAATGTTTTTCCCAGAACTATTATGACTAACTATTCCTTTCGCAGTAGCATACACAAATTCTCCACGCTTTGCAATCTCAATCGCCACACTTGGATTTATATTCTCATACTCGGAAAATAACGTTATGTCATTTACTATATGATCTGACGCCCCTGAATCTAATAAAAAATCTACTGTATCTAAATCTATCTGTATTTTCACTGGAATCAGCTAATTTCATCATAAATGCAAAAGCACAGTCCGGCTGCGTTGCTGTTGCCATCTGAGCCTGTCTTTCTCTAACATTACTCTGAACATGAACATTCTGGTTGCCACCTGCCTGCCTTTTTTAAGAAGAAACAGTCTTTCTTCATATGGCCTAATTTGCCGCAATGAAAACACTTCAGCTTAGGCTTTGTCTTATTCTGAAATTGTTTCTTCACAAATTTTGTTATCTTGTTTTTGTAAATGCTATCCCTAGGCTCTCGATTGCCTATAGCCTGCAACACTTTTGCACTTGTGTCCTTGCCAACTCCTTTTAGTTTAATCTCATGATCGAGAAGCCGAGTCTTTACAAAACCTAATGTTAAATTGCTCTCAGAGAGAGTTTCTATCGCTGTTATTACTCCATCATAGCAATTTGGAAGTGTTAGAAGCAAATGAGGCACTTTGTCCATTTCATCTATCTTGGCTCCCGCCGCAACTAACTCAGTAACCAAATCATCAAATAAATGAAAGTGGTTTACTAGCGGAGTATCCCCTTCAATTTTAAAGACAATAGTTGTCCAAATTTTCAAAAATCTCCTTAGCTGAGTTCCCATTGTTGGCAAACACTAAAAAAGAGTCACTCAAATAT
>NW_017535971.1:0-2032 GCF_001853355.1 Bactrocera latifrons | reverse complement strand
TTTACCTTGATTTTTATCGGAAGGTTTGTATGTCCGCTATATGCTATCGTGGTCTGAACTGAATAATATCTTTGAGGGTTGGACAATAATCCATGCCAAATTTCGTGACGATCTCTTGTCAAGCACACATGTTTTCTCTACAAGGACTTCGTTCGAACAGTAAGTTTGAAGGCGATTTATCTAGAGCACAGATTTAGCTATCCGATGTACAGCTGTGTTCACGAAAATAATAGTGCCGGTGGCTACTAACTATTTAACAGTCAAATCACATGATAAATACAATATTCGATCAAAAAATTATTAAAAACCTAATTTTTAGTTAATGTACGATATATTTACAGTTTTATCTACCAAACATTTTTTGTAGTTTACATACAGTTATTACATTAAAAAACAAAAAATTTTAAAATTATGCTGTTCAAGAGAATAGTAGTGGCTATTAAAAAAGACGATAAAACTAAGAATATGAAAGTAACAGTAAATATTTCATATTTATTATATTTTCTAAGGTCTAATATTTTGTTGTAAACCCATTGTTGTTTATAATGGTTAGGCATCGACGTGGTATGGAATCAATAACTTCCCTACAACGCTTCACAGAGATTTGAGTCCTTGCCTCCTTAAACACTTGCCAAAGCTCTGTGTGTTTCAATGGTTTTGCTGTTGTTACGCTTTTCTTGACAGCGCCACATAAGTTTTCGATCGGGTTTAGGTCCGGAGATTGTGTTGGCTATGGTATCACGTAATGTTTTCAGAATTGAACCAATGATTAGCTAGTTTGCCCTTATGTTTAGAATCATTTCCTGCTGAAATGTCAATTTTAACGACATTTTCCAACTAGCATACGGTAGCATTACATCTTTCTATGTATTAATGTACACTGCTTGTTCCATAATGGCACTGATCAAAGAGATTTGACCATCGCCAGCATGCGAGAAACAAGCCCACAGCATAGTATTTAGCCCACCATACTTAATGTCTTTGTGGTATACCTTTGGTGGTATTCTGTGTTTGGGGGATAACGAACACACTGGCTGGAGCCTATACCACCAAACTATAAAAGTTTGATCTCGTCCGTAAATAAAATATTGTGCCACTTTTGAGCGGGAGAATACATATGGTCTTTCGCAACTTTTTATTCTTGCATTGACGTGCATCTTCGTCAAAAGGGGTACTTTTTTCGGATTCCTTGCATGTAAATTAGCTACTATTAGCCTTTGGCTAACTGTGACAGCACTGACCATTAGATTCAATTCATTTTTAATTATTTTTGACGACTCCGAAGGCTTCGCTTTGCCGTAGCGCACAATTCGTCGGTCCTCTAGAAATGTAGTCTTGCGCTTACCACCACGAGTTTCGGCTTAATAGTATGATGAATAGAATTAAATATCATCGGAGCAGTGCAACCAATCAATTCTTCGATATCTTTATATGTCTTGCCTTGATCTCTTAACTTTGATTGAGCAAGGTTTTTTTTCAACCTACAAGAAATAAAGAAATAAAGACCGATTTCAATATCAATTTATATCTGACAATTACTACATTATTTGAATACACTTACTGATGTCAGTTAAAATTAAAAAAATTTTTCTTAATTTTTTCCAACTATTCCCGGCAAGCACTACTATTTTAAAGAACAAGAGACTTTTGGTGCAAATATTGAAATATACCGTAAAGAAAGCAACAAAAAGTAAAAATAACGGCATTTTGGTCCTTTTTTGTTAACAATATTCTGTTCTACGAAAGTATTGTAGAAATGTTCAATTTGCAAGAAAGAACATGTTAGCAATAAGATTGGAGTGTTATGTGCTGTCGCACTATTACTTTCGTGAACACAACTGTAGGCCGTTCCATCAAATCAGCAGAATAGAACATATGCAAAAATGCTGGTAGGTTAGGTTAGGTTASATGGCTGATCGAAGATCGCACGTGGACTGGTATATGCATCTTTTGTGAAGTCATAGAAAAGAAAAACTCCTTTGTTCCAACTTATATATTAGCAAACGCTTAGTAGCCAATGTAAAATTGCACA
>NW_017535970.1:0-1974 GCF_001853355.1 Bactrocera latifrons | reverse complement strand
ATTTTTTTCTTAACATTTATTTTTAATTTGTTTTCAACAATTTCGTACCACTGTACTATTCCCAGTTAGTTATACACCTGAGACATCTAACCTGAATATGATTATTCATAGTCTACATATAATTGCATGTATGTCAAAAATAAAGAAAACAACAACAACAAACATTAAGCATTCACCTATTTACATAACACGACCTTGAAATTGAAAATGAAATTCGAAATGAAATGTAAACAATAAATTAATGTCGTTGCAAAATAAAAGCCTCGCCAATTTATTGCTTAGAACGCAACAACAACATCAATGAGAACACAAAAAGCGACAGTGATGTGAAACATTAATATAATTAACGGAATTAAGGAAAGCAAATGCATTTAAAACACACAGCTTACGAACGGGCATTTTAGACTGCCGTTGCTGCGGGGTGCTGAAGTACAAATGATTGAGAAAAAACAACAAAAACAAAAAAATATAAAAAACTTTATAAAATGTTAAAAATAAACATCAAGTAAATGCGAAAAATCTACATTGTTCTAACACAGTTAGCCAGACTCATTTGTATGAGCACTCATTTTAGCAGCTGAAAGTATTTGTTGTTGCAATATGATGTTCTTACCATATAACTTATTGTACACATTCAATTTGTTGCGCAAATTAATTTATTGTGCAATGTTAATGTGAGCAATTGATAGCAAAAAATGGCGTGACTTTTTCCACAAATTTTGATTTCTAAGCGATTTTGAGCTTTCATTGGAATCTTTTGCATGTGTGTGCGTATGTATAGCTATTGGCGATGTGTGGGTGTGTTTGTTTGGGTATATGAGTGTGCTTTATTGTGAGTTAGCATCTACGTCAGCAGGCATTGTATGCACATTTTCAATTTCAGTTTCAATTTCATCTTCTGTCTTGTGTTATATGTTAGTTGAAATGTTTGTATGTATGCCTACATTCAGGTGCGCTGTTATACAGTTTGAAAGTAGATGGTAAAGACTTTAGCAGTGTGGTAAGGAAACTATTTGAAGTGAAGGTTTGTTCAGAAAATGTTAATTTTATGCGAAACGCAAGAAAATTTTGCCAAAAAATTATATTTCAATGTTTGAAAAAATAAAAAAAAAATTTCGGAATCAAATTTAAAAAAATTACCCATACTTCCATAACTCACTATATTTTAAAATTTGAGTCTTTCTCACAACGAAAAATATAATTTTTTTATAAAAGATTAGACAACACTTCGCCTACTAACGCTCTTTATATAAAATTTTCACTGAGATACGTGAAAATATTGATATTTGTCTACTTACATATGTATGTAAATGTGTTTGTTTGCACAATTACTATGAAAAATCTAACGATTCAAGCTACGTCACATGCCAGCGCTCGTACAAGCTGACACACACCCACACATTTTCTATGCATACATATTGACACTTGTACACTTATATATCGAAGCACCTTTAGCTGTCAACAGCAGCATTTTCATTTCAACAAATTTCATATGGACTACTATACACCACTCACCCCTTGGTTAGCGTCACAAACTTTGCACCCTGCCTTTGGGCTTATATCATATACTTGGCTAGAGCAGCTGCTACTGCGTTTTAGCGCTTCTAATCCATACAAGCTTGTAAATATAATTGTATCTGTGACTTCTTAAATATCTATATATAATTGCTTGCGAGTGTGTGTTTGAATATTTGTTTATTGCTTGTCACGTTTGCTGCTTGGAGTCATTCAAAGTCAAAGTCAAGGTTTTCAAATGCTTATAAAGAGACTGTGGGTATTTTCTAGTGACATTGACTGAGTCGTGTATTTATAAAAAAAAAATATTAATTTGTTTCTGCGGTTGTTTTTTGGATTTGCTGAGTTTTTTAAATTTTTGGTGTATTGTTTAAAACTTATTTTTTGCTATTATAGTTTTACTACTTAAAAATTATTGTTTAACTATATTGCATTCATTAATGGGGTAGATAACCTTTT
>NW_017535969.1:0-2041 GCF_001853355.1 Bactrocera latifrons | reverse complement strand
GCTTTTTTATCACAGTGTACTCTATCTCATATCGTAAATTCAATCAGAGGAAACAATTTTGATAAACGCTTTGACCAAAGTTCTAATACTAGACCATCAACAATTGGGTCTTCCTCTTCTTCCCGGAGATATTTCGTCTTCCCCTCGTTCTATCCCATACCCATTTGCTTCGCTGCCTTCTCCATTTTGGAGAAAGCAGAACTAACAGCGAGGTTGTTAAAGCCAAAGATATCAATATCATCAGCAGACACCAGTAGCTGTACACTCTTATGGAAAATTGCACCTGATTGATTAAGTTCTGCAGCTCGAGTTAGTTTCTCCAGCAGCAGATTGAAAAATTCACACGGTCGGGAGTCGCCTTGTTTAAAACCTCTTTTGATATCGAAGAGCTCGGATAGGTCCTTCCCATCTAGACGGAGCTATTGGTATTGCTCAACGTCAGCGTACACAGCCGTATTAGTTTTGTGCGGATACTAAATTCAGAAATCGCTGCATAAAGGCAGCACATTTTCGTGTTGCCAAAAGCAGCTTTGTAATCGAGGAAAAGAAAGACGAAGTCTTCCAAAATTTGGCTCATGGTGAATATTTGGTGGATGATTTTCCACGTCTAAAGCGACGCTGATCCAATCCAATTGTTGACTGTGGGCTTTACTCCTGCACACAATAAGCTCAATATAATTTTTCGGAGACCTATCCCATGGTCGTTGGGGCAGATTGTGGGGTCTCCTTTTTTGTGGATTGAGTAGAGCATATCCGACCATATTTTACAAAGAAGCTGATGCATGCTTCTTATCAGTTTTTCGCCGCCGTGTTTGAATACCTCGACTGGCAATCCATCGGCCCGTCGCTTTGGTGTTCTTCAGACGAGTAATAGCTCTTCGAACTTCTTCATGTTTGGCAATGGAACATCTGCTCCATCGTCACCGATTGAGGAATTAGGTTCGCCTTCTTCCGGCGTTATGCTTTTACTGTCATTCAGTAGGCTGGAGAAGTGTTCCTACCATAATCTTTGTACGCTCTGAGCATAAGTCATTCGCCTCGCTTCGCTCTTCAACTCTCGGTATCTATCCAATCAGGCACGTGTTGTGGTCGATCGTAACATTGAGAGGTAGGCAGTATGTTTCCTCTCCGCTGCAGCACGGCACTCCTCGTCGTACCCGCTGTTATTTTATATTTTCCGAAAACCAATAGTTTCGGTTGCAGTTGTACGTAAGGAGTTTGAAATGCCGTCCCACAGTTCCCTTATACCGAGTTATTGACGTGTGCTCTCAGAGAGGAGTGCAAGTCGAGTAAAAAATCATTCGGCTGTCTGCTGTGATCTACACAGTTCCTCAACGTCACTCCTTCCTTGTGTTTGCGACGAGCGTCTTTTGTTGCATAGATACCGCTTACGCGGTTATAGGCGAGGTTACAACAGCGCACCAGTCTTTCTTCCTCTTCGCTGTTTGRCCCTTTTCTTCTTCTGTTTCCCCTGGCGGGTACTGCGTGGAACACTTTCAATGTTGGAACATTTTTATGATTTCGGACGACATGACATAGCCAGCGTAGCCGCTTTCCTTAATTCGCTGAACTATGTCAATGTCGTCGTGTATCTGTTATAACTCCTCATTCCATTGAATGCGATATCCACTGTTGGCAGAGCGCAAAATACGATAAATCTTCCGCAGAATCCTTCTTTCAAAAACTTTTCACGTTGACTCAGCAGAAGTTTTTATTGTCCATGCTTGTGAACCATATATCGGGACGGGAGTAATGAGTGACTTATAAAGCTTGGTTTTTGTTCGTTGAGAGAGAACTTTACTTCTCAATTGCCTACATAGTTCGAAGTAGCTTCTGAGAGCAAGAGTTATTCTGCGTTGGAATTCAATGCTGACGTTGTTATTGCTGCTAAAACTGGTTCCAAGTCAGACGAAATTATCTGCGACTTCGAAGTTATGAATGTCAACAGTGACGTGGGAGCCTAATCGCGAGTGCGATGACTGTTTGTTGGATGACAGGAAATATTTAGTGTTGCCCTTTTTCACTACTAGACCCATCGCTT
>NW_017535968.1:0-1983 GCF_001853355.1 Bactrocera latifrons | reverse complement strand
TCTTCCTCTTCATCGTCGTCTTCTGGCTGCTGGTAAATTTCAAACTGGTCTTCATTATCGTCTTCAACGACATTTGTCTCAAGTTCTTCCATGATTTCGTGGTCAAAAGTTCCACCTACGTTAATGTCGCTCTGATATGGTAGAGCATTGAGACAAGCTTGCCCATTACATTGGTCACAAGCTAAAGATCATTGCAAGCCCGCTTTCCTGCATCCGCATCGCGAACCACAACCACTCTTGCAGTTGCAGAAAATTGTATTTAGCAAATGTTCTGGAGCAGGTGATAAAATTGCCATGACAGGCTCCAGAAAATCGTTTCGCATTGCCCAACCCCATACCTGGGGTTCCAAATCTTGCCCAAACCAAGTTTGAACTTGATAATATACACGTTGGAAATGTTGATATGTAGCTGCACTTGTTGGTGGAATATTTGAAAGCTGCACAGATTTATTAAGTTTTGTAGACTTGACGTAATGCATGTAAGGTTTGCCAATAAGGTTTGAGTTCCACACTCTAATAATCTCTGGGCCGAACAATTTTCTTCCTCAAATGCTGCAGCTAGTTCATCAAAATTTGTCAGTTTCTCAAAAAGGATATCATTAAGCTCTTTTAGTGTGAATTGAGAATCATTATTATTTTCGATGCAATTGAAAATCTCTAACATAGCTTCTGTAACTTGATTATCTTGACGAGGTTTCTCAAGAGGCAATGATGATGATTTATTTGAAAAGTTTGTAAAGCAAGCAGCATGGAATAGATATAGGTTTAAGGCATGAAGAAAATTATAAAATATAATATAATAGTTAATAAAAATTGACAAATATTTATAATCATTGATTTATCGATAGTTCATCAACTATGTATAGTGCGGATACATATTGACCGGAGGCAGCGGTTGATCTGAAGTGATGCTGTGACCGCCCTCTATCTCAAAAACGGTTTTACGTATGAAAAATTTGTTCAAACAAAATTTTTAGAGAATTTTGCATTCTACAATATTGATAATAAATACAAATAGCAGCAAAAAACCCATTGGAACTGAGATATTTACAAAAAAAAAAAACGCAAAAACCCGACTTTTTGTGACCTTTGACCTTGAAATTTAACAGTTGCGTACACCCTACCACAAGTAGGTTTTGAGACAACTTTTAGGGGTGAACTTACTATAATGACTGCACTAATGGAGATTCAAATTTATGTCAACAAGCTCTGTTCTTTGCTATGGGCCCTATATACTACTGTGATCACATTGAAAGTTTAATTTTGTCCATTTCATTTCCTTCAAAGTAATCTTCTCCCGTTGCAAGACACTGTGCTTAACGAGTTTTGTAGTCATCATAGCACTTGGAAAAATCCACCGTCATCGCCTTGGTCATCAGTGCCTTCTTCGATTCAACTTTTATGTCCTCAATTGAGTCGAAACGGTGTCCTCAGCGTGATCATGTGAATTTGCTGAATAGCCAGAAGTTACACGAAGATAAAACAGGCGAATGCGGTGGTTGGGACACGATATTTGTTGAAAATGTGTAGAAATAATTACGAATAACCAATGCAGTATGAAATGGTGCATTATCGCGCTTCTTTTTTCAATGAATTCACATAGTAAAAATCGAAAAATTAACTTTTAAAGCCGTACAAAACGACTCGTATCTGAAATACTAATGATTTTGATGTGAAATTTATTATAGTTGTCACTAACAGTACTACAACACACAGAAAAAAATCGAATCGAAAAGCACGATCATCATCATTTGATCACAGTAATGCATATATATTTTTAACATTACGTTCCCTTATTTAAAAAACACATAAATTGTTTATGTCATTTATTTTAATTTTAATCTCTTTGAAGTGTTGGCGGTGCCTACACATTGAGCCAGAAATGGGCCTCATTGATGAACAAAATTTTGGCTCAAAAGTGTTGGAGTTTTAGTACCAACCAAACTATCACCAAAGTTGGATCACCCGTTACATGTAATCGAG
>NW_017535967.1:0-2045 GCF_001853355.1 Bactrocera latifrons | reverse complement strand
TGCTATTGTTTGGGCCACTAATTATTTTATACAATACTTGCACGGTGTCAAATTTGATATTCTATCAGACCATCAGCCCTTAAAATGGGTTTTCATTAAATCGCARGAGAAAATGAGTCCAAGGTTACATCGCTGGCTAATCAAGTTAATTGAATTGAATTCAACATAAACATTTCCTACATTAAAAATAAAGACTACTCAGTAGCGGACTTTCTTAGTAGAATTAATGCAGACACAAACGAAATTAACATGATTAATGAATCTACTGGTTCTTTATATAATAATGTATCAGACGATTTGGATACCGTTCACTCACAGTCTGAAGATTTTCATGAAAACATACCAATTTTAGAAACCGTCGTAAATAGATTTATAACTCAAATTATTCTAACACAACATAAAACTAAGGATATGGAATTAAAACATAAAAATAAAAAGATTTATATTGACCTTTTCGATTTAGAAAATAATTTAGAATCAATTTTAAAAGAACATTTAACAAAAGGAAAGGTTGGAATATATACAGGGTTAAATGACAACCAATATAATATTTTACAAAATAAATTATTAAAGAATTATTTTCAGGATTTAGAAATATCAGCTCCGTTCGTTGTTCATATCATGCAAAAGATGTTGAAACATAAGAAGAAAATTTTAAACTAATCGACGAAAATTACTTTGGTCTAAAAAAGATAATTTATATACCTAATTTCAAATTTTTAATCCAAAAATACATTAATAATTGCTCCACTTGCACCAAATCTAAATTTAACAGAAATCCAATTAAAGCTAGATTCCATTTAACTGAAACTCCAACAGACAGAATACAAAATCTAATTTTCTGACGTTTATTGATCGCTTTTCAAAAGTTGATGTTGCTTATTATTTTGAAGACAGAACAAATCAAACTATAATAGAAAAACTTAGACTTTATAAATCTCAAAAGGGACATTTTAATAAATTAATTTGCGATAATGAATTCAAAAATGTTAACATTAAAGATTATTTAAAAACCGAAAATATAAGTCCTCATCTAGTGAAGCCTAACAACCACACTGGCAACGCCGATATTGAGAGATTGCCTAGAACGTATAATATAGAGAAGGTTCAGAGTGTGCCGATTGTCAAAACGTTCCTCTTCTGGGAAGGGTTGAGTTGAGTTWCACAATGGCTGAGTTCCAAGTTGCATGTTGCATTGCATTAGTACGAAGTATAGAATTCCTTAAAATCAAACTGCTTACGATATGCAAAGTATCGAGTACCGATAAATTTTTATGCGTATTAGATGCGCATACATTGAGCGCATCTCTGTTTTTTGTGATGTTCAATTTTTTTTCCATTGAACAATCCAAGCAATGCCGCTTTTTGCTTTTTTCTCTTGTTTTTCAAATGATTATCGAGGAGTTGCTACGGCCACTTTCACATGAATCTAAAAAATTGTTAATAAATAAATTTATATTCAYATTTGCCGCCATAGCTGTTGGTTGTTTTGAAAACAATTGCCACAAAATGTCAAAGTTGATACAAAGCAAATTGAAACAAAGCAGTAGGGGTGCATTGTTGATATTGTATAAATTCGGTATCGGTATCGCAACAATGCAAAGCAACATGCAACTTGGAACTCAGCCAATGTTTCCCACTGTTTGAAAAATAAAGTTATAACGAGAAGGTCGTGCTGACCAAAAACGATTTTTTTTTCCTTTAAATCAGTAGGAAAATCGTTAGGTGGCGCCCAACGTGGGGCCTAGTTGTAGTGAATCGTGAGTGAAGTGTAGGAAAAAAAGACACGGAAAAGTCCTTACCGTGAACCAAGAAGGATTTAAAAATAAAAGTCTACAAGGAGACCGGCTCACCACGAACTTCAGGTCCATAACGTCGCAACAAATGCCACGACGAAGGAACATCAGCACTAGGACCCAGAACACGGTGACCAAAGTCACCATCCCCGGACAAAAAAGTGTGCAGGAAAGGACCCCTCAGTAGGAAACAAACAGGAGATGCTAGTCGTCAGCCACCGCACCATTATTTTAAGAATTTTAATGTAA
>NW_017535966.1:0-2050 GCF_001853355.1 Bactrocera latifrons | reverse complement strand
AATCCAACTATCGAAGCTTCAGCGACTAGCCTGCGTTTGCATGACGGGCGCTATGCGGACCTGTCCGACGGCAGCTCTGGAGGTCCTGTTGGAACTTACACCGCTCCATATAGTGATAGGTCAAGTAGCCAAGCACTCACTCCTGCAGATAACAGCAGAGGGATGCGGCAAAGGCAAGATAATCTCATCCCTGATGATGAAGAGGATAAGTGGCGACACTCCTATTACCCTCCTCCCAAGGGACGGCATTACTAAATCAGTCCAATTTACAAAAAGGTTTAAGGTAACCCTCGGTAGCAAGAGTGAGTGGAACGACCCCACTCTTGAGCAAATGGTAAGGGATAGTACATTGAGGTGGTATACCGACGGCTCAAAAACGTCGGAAGGAATAGGTGCGGGTATTGTAGGCCCGCGTACCAAGCTTTCCATTCCGATGGGAAGCTTTCCGAGTATTTTTCAGGCTGAAGTCCTGGCTATAAGTCGGTGTGTAGAGACAAACTTCCACCGCAACTATCGCATAGCTATACTTAGCGATAGTCAAGCGGCACTAAAAGCGATCTCCTCCTACGAGATCAAATCGCTATTGGTGCAAGAGTGCAGGGAACGGTCCCAGACTGCTCCCTTCTGCTTAAACCATTACTTAATATCTCCTTGAATTCGTTCCAATTTGCCCTCCGAGGGTTGCGTCTAGGGGGGAGTTGTTTAACCTCTACTTTTAGCTTGAACYTTATGATCCTGTGGTCTGACAATGAGGGCTCCGTCGAAACCCTCCWTTGCGAGACCAGTCCGCCTGCAGGTTCGTTGCTAAAGGTGATGTCCAACACCTCCCTTCTACTTATAGTTATGAACGTGGGTTCACACCCTACATTCTCTATTTCTAAGTTACTATCTACAATGAATTCTAAAAGAGACTCACCTCTTGTGTTGCAATCGGTGCTTCCCCATTCCACGTGGTGAGCGTTGGCGTCACAGCCTATGATGAGGGGGAGCCTGTGCCGTCTGCAGTGCTCTACCAGCCTTWCCACCATCTCCGGGGGCGCTGTAGGTGCCTCCCCTGGGAAGTATGCTGAGGCCAGGATGACCTGCACCGCCACCAAGTCCTGAGTCAGAAACTCTGAAATGCAAAAGAAATCARTATTGTTCCTGACCACTATACAAGTTCTAGGTCTTTCGTTAGAGCGGTCCCAGATTACCTTTTTTGCCTCCGTTTTGAGGCCTTTAACCTCTCCTCTGTGGACCCAAGGCTCTTGGATCAGTAGTATGCCCAGTTTCTCCACAGTGAACCTGCTGGTTATAACGGCTGAGGCTGCTGCCGCGTGATGCAGGTTCACTCGGGCAACTTCCGTAGTGACGGCCATTAAAAGATGGGTTCAAGGAAGGGCAGATCCTCTTCCCCTCCGTCCACCGTACTGCTGTCCATTGGGTCAACTAACCCTTCGAGGACCTCCTGCGTGGAGGGTAGCTCATCTGCGCGACCTCCTTTGGGGACGCCGGYAGTCGCCGAAGGCACTGCCTTCTCAGTCCTGCTTCCGCATGGCTGCTCCGACACCTCGTCCACCTGCATACCTAGTACCTCCGGGCCTGCTCCAGGCACTGTCGGTTTGTCCGCATCCTTGTTCGGGAGAGTTGCTGGCGTTGCTGCTCCCTTGCTCCCGKTGGCTGCAGGCCTGTTGGGCCGTATGACCACCGTGCTGAACCTGTAGTACAGGCGGAAGCTCGCTGCCCGGACGTACCTGTACGACTCTTCGTCGATGAACAGGTTGAGTCTCCATACTCTCATACCTCCGATATCCTCCATTTTGCTGCTCACGACGCGCCAGGACGAGATGCTGAGTTCCCGGCTCTGGTTTTTCACCAGCCCCAAGGCGAACTCATAGGGCTTGTCCCCGCACCGAGGGAGGAACATTGTCATGCTGTGCATCATTGGCAAATCTTCCGCCGTCTTCGCGCAAAGGACAGGACCCTTCTAGCCTCCGAGCTTTGGAGCGTACTCCTTTAGCCAGTCAGCGGACGCCTCATCCACGCAGTCTACCTGCAGCATTCCTCCTCT
>NW_017535965.1:0-2021 GCF_001853355.1 Bactrocera latifrons | reverse complement strand
GAATATCAATAATATGCGATGATATCCGGCTCGAAGGACCAAAATATGTTGATGTTTAATAACGCGGAAGATGAATTATATTTATGCGGATTGAACTGAAAGACGTGTTATGCGGTCGAATTCCTTTATTGAAGAGAGAGATAAAACGGAAGCTGGTTTCACAGCAAGCACATAAGTGCTGCCCTTGTAGCTTCAAACATATGTTTAAAAAGAAGATGCCAGATAGGCGCGAACAATATTTTTGTAAACAATGTTTTAAGTTTTCCCGTCGGGTGCAAATATGTGTAAATTCCGGGCATTAGATACATGTAAACAGGCTACATAAAGTTGACCATGAGAGAAGCATGGGTTTCTAAATGCACTCCTGCTACCTGTAATGTTTGTCATTGTGCCTTTTTAATAGTAGCATCAAAGCTAAGCTTGACGGGAAACTGAACCCTTTTAAATTGGAATGGAAGGTCAGTGGAATAATTGGTGCTAATATTGCTGTTGTACACAACCACTGACCACTACACAAATTGTTGCAATTCCAGAAACCACGTCATTATGAAAATGCACTCTCATATTCGTTTTCAGGCGGAGATTTTCAACTGTCGACCATAAGCTTGATGATTTAATGCCCGCTTGAATTTCATCTGCTGGCGTCCCCCTCTGAATCACTGGGATGGTTTGACGGAAATCATCAGCCAATAAAGTTACCATGCCTCCCTATAAAGTATACCTGCGGAAATGTATGCTGATCATCATCTTCTGAAAATAGTGATCCAATTTGATGATATATCTGTCCTTGTACAGTAAAAGTTGGTGGAAACCCGGGCAATCTTATCACTTTATCAACTCCAAAGGATGTAATTTGAAAGCAAGAGTTATACTTTCTCATTATATTTTGCTTAGAAATTGCTTTGACTCATCTGTAACACTTAATAATAAAGTCTTCAAAGGCTGGTTTGGTTCACCAAGTAATGGAAGTGAAACTTGACCACCGGAACAGCATTGCAGTATTGACATTTTTTATTCATTGATAATATTATAATATTCAATTGAAGGATTATATTGAAACCCCGTGCCATAAACACAGTCCAATCATTATGCACGAAATTTCGGCGGCGCGTGGTCTGCATGTCTGCGTTATGAATTTTTCTCGCCTGCGATTGTTCTGGTGTTTCTATCGCTCTTCTAGTTGTCTGCAGTGCAGCTTGTCTTTCTAAACGAATTTCTGCCTGAAGAAGCTAACCACAAAAATTACGGAATACATCAAAAATTTGAATAGTTTTATACTGCATGTAACGACAGAAAAAAATAACAATAAATATAGAAAAATTAGAAACAGTTGAAACTAAATTTAATTGTCGTCACCGCCGGTAATACAGTGGGTCGGTATTACAGTATTCAGGGTTGAAACTTCATTACGGTAATGCTAGATGGTGTTGGAGTATCTAAATTTGACGATTTTTTGACAAAAAATTTTTTTTATCTTTCGTAAATTTTTATTCAATATAAAGTTCCCTATGTTACTTCTAAGACCTTCAAGAGTATATGTACAAAGTTTCATGATGATCGATTAAGCAGTTTTTGCGTGAAAGCGTAACAAACAAACTTACATTCGCATTTAGAATATTAGTAGGGATTAGAAACAGTTGAAACTATGTAAAAATTTTACGATTTTTTTACAAATAATTTATTTTTCTTCCTTAAATTTGTTTTTAATATAAATTACCCTATTTTACTTCTAATACCTTCAGGAGTATATGTACAAAGTTTCTTGATGATGTGTTAAGTAGTTTTTGCGTGAAAACGTAACAAACATATATATATATATATATGTAGGATTACACCCACAAGTCACAAAATGAGTTCACAAATGCATCCAAGGTTCACCAAGTTTTATTAGAAATTTACCAAATGAACACAATGAAATGAAATAGATGATCTTAAAAGAAAATGATGATCTTAAAATGAATTTACAAAAGTTAAAAAATACTGCAGATACCGAAAGTCAGTATCTCGTCTTCGGCTTCTCA
>NW_017535964.1:467544-491537 GCF_001853355.1 Bactrocera latifrons | reverse complement strand
TTTCAGCGCGACAACGTATCAGTAATTACAAGTAAGTTTCTAATGTGATGTGATCGAGGTATCAGCCACAGTCAAGCGTGAACCCAAAGAACCCGATCCTATTGTGAGGTTTACCGTATGCTGAGGTGAAATCAAAAGCTCAAATGTTCGCAGTCTCCTCACAAATTTGTTATGTGGGAAAGCAGACCTCACAATACAAAATCGCTTGTGTTTGCTTTGTTAATTTCAATATTTTTAAAGCAATTTGCAATCATTGTTTTGAAATAGAATGGAGGAACTACTCCTTGTTTGTGCTGGTGTGAAATGGGGTAAATTAATATTAATTTTAGCGTTCCCGCTTCCTCTATCAGGCAGTTAAGACCTTTCGCCCCTTGCGTCGGTTGGGCGGGTATGTGACAGATATGTCACGTTATGTAACAACGTCTCCAGGCTCATTAAATAATAATATTTGTATTTCGTGAATATTTACATGTTTTTTAAGAAGTGTGAAATTCTTTGAAGCAGTTGTTTTGCTTCTTGTAGCATAAAGCCACACCACATTTTTCACATACCGTTTGTGATATTCCAACACATCCTGGACGCTTGAAACGAATTCGTTTTTCTGATCATACCGGCCAGTGTCCAACTTGATCCTGCCTAACTGCCATAGGAGGAATATGTTGGGCTTCAACTCCTCTTCGTTTCATAGAGGACTTTGTACCCAATTTGCACAACACCATGGCGACTTCTAAACGAAAATCAGTAGATGACAACTGATTGCCCTCTAATTTTTTCTCTTTATGAGCTCTTTTGTATAAGAGCCAAGCATTAGACATTGCAAGGTCTAAAAAGTGATAAAATAGACAAACGTGCCATCGCTTGCTTCTTAGCAATACCTTATAGCGGCCCATGATGCTGTCAATGAGATCAATCCCACTCGATGGTACTCGGCCACAATATAAGGTCTTTCAATATCTATGTATAGCGGCGTACTGTGGACTTCGGTAGCTCACCAGCGAAATTAGAAGCAAGAGTTACACTTTTGTTGTCTTTTCAGACAACGATGGCTATATCTATTCCTCGCACATTTCCAAATATTCTACGCTGTGACCACGGCTCTCTTTCGAAATATGCTTATCTGTTGGCAGTTTACAGTCAGGTATCCTATTTCGTCGTATTGTTCCTAAACTAAGAATTCCTTCCGTGGCCAAGTATTCTATAAGTAACAATGACGTGAAATAGTTGTCGAAATAAAGTTTATAGTTTTGGTTCTTTGGAATATTTCTGGCCAGTCTCATGACAACATTTGAAGCAGCACCTAAATCTGGTTCTCCGGGTTTCAAAATATTTTCAGTTCCAGATTCCCCTTCAAAACTATACGCGAATCCGTTAGTGTCGCAAAGTACAAATATTTTAAATCCCCATTTTTCGACTTTTTAGGGTTATATGGTTTTAGGTTATGTCGAGGTTTGGTGGAGCAAATTTGCTCATCTACACATAGCTGACTTTGTACCGGAATTTTTTTGCAAGTTTCGTTTAGTTTTGCCAATATTGGTCGAATTTTAAAAAGTCTATCAGCGTGGGGATGATCACGAGAAAGCATCTTAGAATTGTCATTAAAGTGAATACATTGTCTCAATTTTTCAAACTTATTCGCTGCCATTGTTTCCTTTATGAAAGGTGTACCGATTTCGTTATTCCAATGTTTCGTCACTCTCGGGAGGTGCACCAAAGACATCATGTATGTTATCCCAATAAATTGTTGAACGTCGATTTCGGATACATGGAAACTATTGCTTGGATCCTTTTCCCTTATGTATAGGTTGGTTTGAGGGGCAATATTGTCGCAAGAGAAAATATTTTAATAAAAAACTGTATGGGTGTTTCCAAATTCAAGATATCAGCAGGCAGTTCTTCCTTTCCAGTGAAACGTATTTGTTGTACGTTTAGTTCAATATTCTTTTCTTCCAGACTACATTCATTTTTGGTTTAGGGCGATGTGACGATCCTTTCTGAGTGGCATTTGTAGGCATGGCTGATTGCTCTAAGCGAACGTCAATATCTTCCCTTTCGTTTTCCAAAAGAGCGTCATTTTGCTCACAATCGAGTTCAAATTCTGAACTTATATCGCCCTCAGGATCAAAATCTGTAACGCTATTATCGTCAGTTTCGAACCCATCTTCACTACTTTCATAATTCATCAACTCTTCAAGCATTTTATCAGCAGATAAGTTACGAGACGCCATTCTGGTGAAGTATATAAGAAATCAACACAAACAAATTTTTAGTGACTCTTATTACTCAATGTTACAGAAATCGTACAAACCTAAACTTCACTATATATTGTATTACTGAACATTTTTCGTATTATCTTATAGAAATTAAACATAATAGTGAACTTACCTGGACTTTTCCACTAAATATTTTATTAAAACACTGAAAATTTTCTTATTTTTATCTTTTCGGTAATTGCAAGGATCTTCATTCACTAACTTTACCACAGCGAAAAAGAAAGTACCGTTTTATAAGTGATGCCAATACATAAAAAACCAGAGAATTTTAAAATTGAAAAATACGGAGTGTGACAGTGCTGCTACATCATACTAAAAAGGGAAAAAATTAATTTTCCTATGTTTTGTACCTCTAAAAAGATTTCTAACATATCTGTCACATGATGCTATGTGTGTTAAATTAAAAATACCTTGTGATCTAAAATCCCAACAACCGTCAATCCATCAACCGCTGCTGCCCCAAAGGTTGCAATTGCCTGCTCCTCAAATCCTAATATTGCAACTGCTGGAGAGCCTCCACCAGTAATTTGCGCGTGGGCTTTAACTTTTCGCACTCGGCGACGAGCCTGGTGTTTCCACCGACCACAACATTTATTTCATACGTAATTTTTAGGAAATATTTTATGGAGCAACTAACAACATAATGTAATGTTATAGACAATAAAGTTAATTAATTATTTTTTATTAGAGTAACAAATTTATATTAAAGTATAATTATTGGAAGTTATTTAAACATCGAAAAAAGTTCATAAATTATTGTGGTGGTTATTGTGCGGTGGTTACTAAGTGTGCACGCGATGGCTGTCAGCAGAAGAAGAGAGTTGCTCGTATGTTGTGTAGTCCTATAGGGTAATAACCGTGGGCGTCTTCAAGCTTAACGGTTACCTATGTATTCCTTGTTTCGTTTTGTGTTGTATTCGTTTCAGCGTTGCTTGTAAGCCTGACTTGCTGACATGGTGTTGCCATGTTCTATTAAACGTTGAAATATAATATAATATATTGTGGCTCGTCCCACAAATACTCCCCTTCTTGGAGAACGTTATCAAAATTATTGATAATTTAGGAAGATTCGAACTTCTAATCTTACGCGTCTCTTGGGTGAGGGTGTAAATAAGTTGTAATCGGATTCAGATGGGCTTTATGATGGAGACGAAAATCGAGATGTCCGAGGTTCAGATGACTCTGTTGAGGTTGATGTAGTAAGCGTAGTATTGTTGCCATCGTCGTTGTGCTGTTCAATCTCGTTGAGCTTATCGAAGTAAATAAACAGGCTTTAGTCGGTCGATCGAAACTGTAGTGTTTTCGCCTTTGACGTTTACGATGAAATATTTTTCATGCTTTGAAATGACTCGGTGAGGTTCTTCATAAGGTGAAGTGAATGGGTGTTGTGGAGCGTTGCGACGAATAAAAACGTTTGAACATGTAGACAGTTCTTTGAAGATGAATGGTTTCCTCTGACCATGCCGGACAATGGGTTGTGGTGCCAGGTCTGCGAAGTAGTTTCTCAAGCGTAGTGCCAAATTGGATGGTGGCAAATAAGATCGTGGCGAAGGTGCTAGGAATTCACCTGGTAAAGGAATTGGCTCTCCAAAAATGAGATCGGCAGGAGTTGCGCCAAGATCTTCCTTCCAAGCTGCATGAATTCCAAGGAGAACGAATGACATCCTTCAAGTGACGGTGAAGACGTTCCACCATTCTATTCGACTGCAGAAAGTGGTGGTATTTATATGTTTGCTGCCGAGGAGACGAGCAAGAGCGCTAAAAAGTTGGCTCTTAAACTGTGTTCCTTGTTCCGTTGTGATTTGTAATCGTACACCGTAGCGGCATATCCGTCCAGAAAAAAGTGTGCGGGCAACACATTCGGCGTCGATACTATGAATGGGAAATGCCTCTGGAAACCTGGTGAAACGATCGATAATTGTCAAGCAGTAGCGATACCCCTTTGAAGGTACGTATGGACCAATGATGTCCACGTTGATATGTTCGAAACGTCTTGTGCGCCTTGGAAAGTTTTAGATTGGAGATAAAACGTAAAACTTTATTTCGTTGGCAAGCTAGGCATGTTCGGTCCCAGAAACGGCAGTCGCGGTTAATGCTTGGCCAAACGTATCGTTAGATTAACAATTTGGCGGAAGGTCGTGCTCCGGGATGACTAATGCTGGGGAGAGCGTCGAATATTTTCTTCCTCAGCGCGGTGGGAACATATGGACGAATAATATCGGTCGAAGCGTTGCAATAAATTGGCTTATTGCAGCCTGGAATGTTGACTGGTCGCAAGTTGAGTGAATCGTGTTGTTCACTTTGTATTATTTTCTGAAGTTCCTCGTCCTCAGCTTGTGCTCGAGCAAGTTCGTTTGAAGATACTGCTATTGAAATTTCTTAGATGCGAAAAAGAGTATCTGCGACGATGTTATCTTTTCGGGATATATGTTGGATATCAGTTGTAAAGTGGCTGATGAAATCTAGGCGGTGGAATTGGCGATGGGGGTCCTGAGAAAAAGCGTGTAGCAAAGGTTTGTGCATATTCTAAGGCATCAGTAAATATTGCCCAAGGGGGCATTGTATCAGGATATGCTAATATTGTTGCTTTACGTAGCTCTTTTTTGCATTGAACGAACGCTGCATCCTCTTCTGGTGTCCAGGGAACCGGGTGAGAACCTTTTATTGAAGTTTCTTGAATGTAGTTGTGCAGAGGTCGTGAAAAGTTAACTATGTCGTCTACTTTACCAGGAAGAGGTAAGATTCCTTTGGCTGAAATGCGGTGTCCAAAAAGTCCACTTCGGACTGACCAAGACGGCACTTAGCGGTATTAATTACGACACCATACTTAGTGAGTCGTTCGAAAAGTAAGCGCAGATGACCGCAGTGTTGCGTAACATCTTTGGAAGCGATTAGGATGTCGTCTATGTATGGTAATAAGAAGTCGTTTAGTTCCCGTGTTACCTCGTCGATAAAGTCCGAACGTCATGAACGGAAATTCGAAAAGAACAAACGGTGTTATAATTGCAGTTTTGTCGACATTTTCTTTGTATACAGGTATTTGATAAAAGCACGTCAATTGTTGAAAATACTGTTTTGCCGGTTAGATTGGTAGTAAAGTCTTCGAGAACACGAACAGGATATCGGTCTGGCAATTTACGGGCGTTAAGTCGTCGATAATCTCCACAAGGTCGCCATTCACCAGACTTCTTTGGAATCAGGTGGAGCGGAGATGACCAGGAGCTCTTCGAACGTTGAGCGATTCCTAGTTGTAACATTTTCTCGAACTCTGTCCTGGCAATTTTAAGTTTGTCGGGAACAAGTCTTCGAGCTTTACACGAAACTGGAGGGCCTGGTGCTCCGTCGTATCTTTTGTTGGCTGACAGATTCCTTCGGGCTTTGGCAGGTTAGGGAACTCCTCTAGTGTATCTGCCCATATAGGATCGACGGGCAGTACTTTAATTTCCGAAATGATTTTTGATGGATAAGGCAGCTATTCTTGAGGTCGTATAAGATGACGAAACAAAAAAAAAAATCTGCGCCAATAATAGGTTTCGTTATGTCCGCCACCACGAAGCGCCATGTAAAATTTCGTCTGAGGCCAAGGTTTAGTGTTAGAGTTATGCAACCGTAGGTATTAATCGTAGATCCATTTGCTGCTGTGAGATTATAGTTGATTCGTTCGGACGGCCACGGTGCGAGAGATTTAGGAAAAGTGCAGAGATCAGCGTCAGTATTCACCAGGAATTGGATTTTGCTGGCGCGATCTGTTCTGAAAACGCGGTTTGATTCGCGTGAGGAGCCGTTAACCGCCACTAACGGTCCGACGGTAGGTTTCCCTGAAATGAGCACGGCGACCGCCCACGTTTTGCTTTATTGCCGAAATTTTGGTGATACCAGCACGTGTCTTTGTTCAATGCTGGTGAAGATGTGCGCGAACGAGAGCGATGACGAAAACGGGAACGAGATATGCTCTGGCGCTTAAAACTGGAAACTAGCTCGTTAATCGAAGCTTCGAGACGGGAAATGCGTGATTCGACTGCTGATGTTTTTGTTGATTCTTGGAGCAAATTAATTTCTGCTGGTAGTGCAATGTAGTGTATTTTGTCTGCCAAAGACGCGAGTTTATCGAGAATCATATCCGCTTGGGATGAAAGTATAGATTGCGTTGACATCGGAAGTCTGCTGAGCCACTTAGTTCGAAGAATGTCGTCCGGAGCGGTGTTGTCGAGGCTTCTGAGATGGCGTACAAATTGCGACGGTCCCAAGGTCTCTCGATTGAGTAGCTGTTATAGTCGTGCTTCTCGAGAGCGCAAGATGTTCGATCAGTGTCCCTTTTAGGCGAGTGTAGGGCGTTTCTGTGGAACGTTCAATAGAAGGTCATCCACTTCTGCAGCGGCCTTGGCGTCAAGGTGTRAGGAAGCGTAGTGGTATTGCGTAATTTCATCGAAAATTCCGGCGAGATGAAATTGTCCCTCGAGTTGGGCGAACCACAAGGCTGGTCGTTCGGAATTGAAGAGCGGACATCGTATAGAAACACGTTGGAGTGGCGTTATACTGTCTGCCACTTGCACGTTTGTGCTATCTGGCATAGCGATTTGTGCACACGTGCACAGATGAGCACAAAAACCAATACATAAAGTGCACTGTAGTCAAAAAGTATTTGCGTAGTTTTAATTAATAAACGAGGTGCACTGTAACCGAAATAGTTAGCGAATTCAAAATCACGTCGGGGTCACCAGTTGTGGTGGTTATTGTGCGACACGCGATGGCTGTCAGCAAAAGAAGAGAGTTGATCGTATGTTGTGTAATCCTTGTTTCGTTTTGTGTTGTATTCGTTTCAGCGTTGCTTGTAAGCCAGGCGCAGATGACTTGCTGACTTGCTGAAATGGTGTTGCCATGTTGTATTAAACGTTGAAGTATAATATAATATATTGTGGCTCGTCCCACAATTATATTTCTACTTTTAATTAGTTCATTTAATAATAAACAAGATTAATTTCTCAACGCCTTGGAGTGTTCAATATACGAGGTTTGTTCAAAAAGTATAGCGAAGCGCCTCATTCTTAGTGTAGTGTCATCTTTTCGTGTTTTGGGAAGAAGAATGTATTGCCCGGTGGCTGCAGCACCATTATTGTGATGTTTTTTGCGTATATTCGTGAACAAGCACGATGCGTTAGCAGGGACGTTGTCATGGTCGAAATCCATTTTTTGTTCTTCCACAAATCCGTGGATTATTTGCAGGTAATATTTTTTTTCAACCGTACGACCCTTTGGCAAAAACTCACGACGTCCCTACATTCGATGAAAACTGTTAATCTCAACGACACGTTGTTTTGGGGCAAAAGAGCAATTTCGGCATAAAAACCTAAAACGAACCAAAACGTGTCCAAGCAAAAAAGCGTAAAAAATTAATACTTACGGTTAAAAAATCAAAAAATGGCTGACCTTATCAACATAGCACAACAAAACAATTGAAATTTGAATACACGCTGCTCGCGACTTAATACTTTTGAAACAAACCTCGTATTTGGTCAGTCAGTCTTTGACGAAGGAATTTGGATGGTTTGCCGACGCGTGTAAAGCATGGTGTACCAAAAACTAAGACACAAAAAGACAACGTTTGGTTATGTGAATCAATGATCGTCAATGCATATGTCAATCTAATCGGAAATATAGTGCGTTCGAATTCAATTGTCACTTCTGTAAGAATCATTAGAATTCGTGTCAGCAATACATTGCTAATCAAACCCCTTTTTTCATGACATTTTTCATTAATTTTTTATAGTAGATCCAACCACCGTTAATGCTGCGGATGGATATCCGGCATATCCATTAAATTAATTAAAACTGAATTGCATATCAATGTATTTGAACATCATTGAATTTTATCCATTAACGTCCGTATTTTTTTGCTGTCGACTGCCACTCAAGAAAATTATATACTTTATGTGCACATGTTAAATAACAGCTTAACTGAATAAGCAATGCAACAGCCAATGTGTTGCCATTATTGGTCCTATCTCAGCAAGAAAGAACGAAATGAGGAATGTTGTGCTAGTTTCACCTGGTGCAATCAAAATCCCCTGTGCACTGTCGAAACTGCACGGCAGGGATAAAGGGATGCCCAACTTATTACAGTTAGAGAGCGCCTTAAAATAACCGTTTTTTACAAAATTTTCTATTGTGGTCAGATCGAATAAAATAAGATTTTTTGTTCTTGTTATTTATTAATGACATATCATCTGTTATTAAGTTTTCAAAAGTTTTATTATATGCTGACCATGTAAAACTTTTTGAATCATTCACCTCAAATAGCGAAAGATGTCAGTTGCAAACATACTTAAACAACCTATTTTCTTGGTGTGTTAGAAATGACATGCCATTGAACCTAAAAAAATGTAAAACGATGTGCTTTTCACCTAGATCTGTAGACCCTACTTCATACGTAATACAAAATGTGAGGTTGGAGCAAGTAGGCAGTTTTGTTGACTCAATTTTAATTTTCACGCATCTTCCACGGTTTTTAAAGCTAAAGGTGCTCTTAGTTTTATTAAACGTTGGTCTAAAGAATTTAGAGATCCGTATTATATTAGAGTATGCTTCCGTGGTACGGACCCTTGTTATCAAGTTTCTTCTGAGAAAATAGAGGCCGTTCAAAAACATGTTTTCTTGTTGCCTTAAATCGTTTGCATTGGGATTCCAGTTTAAATCTTCCTCGTACAGGGATGCTTGGTATAATATTTCTTGTAAAACTCATCAATGGGTCAGTCTGTAGGCCATCTCTCTTGTCTGATATTAATTTTAACATTCCCGCTCACTCTAGCAGGCAGTTTAGACCTTTACTTTTAAAATTTTCTAGAACAAATTTTGTACTAAACGAACCATTCCGCCGTATATGTCATGATTTCAATTCTCATTCCAGCATATTTGATCTCTCAGACTCACTCTTTACCATTAAAAAAAATTATTTTATCTACTCTTAACAAGTAACATTTAAAAATTATAAACTTTAATTTTAATTCTTAATTTTGGCTGTTGAAACTTTTGTTTCTGTAGCTGAGCAGCTTAAGATCACAACGCTTAAAACTCCCTTGCCTTTTATGACTCGGCTAATTCAGCTCGTTCGTGAATTGCGCCCCTCGCGTCGGTTGGGCGGGAGGAGGGTAATCGTTGGGTATTATTATATATTATTTGTTTTTATATTATTGGAATTCGGAATGAATTGCAAATAGCAGCTGCAGCAATATCATCAGAAGCAGTGTGAGAACTAAATATCTATGTAGAATTTAGTCCACACAACCCATAAAGGCCCACCCTATTGTTCACAACACAACGGGAAAACCACGTCACTTCTAGAAACACAAGAAGCTGAAACAACACGAATGCAGTAAAAACACGCCACGCAAGCAATACAACGGGATAACCACGGAGACGGAGAAATCAGACAAGCAGACGGTACAGCAACAAGCATGCGTACGCAGCGGTAAAACCACGCTACTGTCAGCAACATACGCCATCCCAGCAACACACGCCATCCCAAAGCAACATGTTGCTAATGTGTTAGCACGCAGCACAGGCTTGGTGAGAAGTTAAATGGCCGATGATCAGGCAGTCAGCACGGGACTGTGACAGCGTATACTTGGCACTCTGACTTGTAAACGCCATCTGTTAAGGGTGAACTTAGTAGTGAGTTTATCCTCTGACCAACTCAACCTTTAACACCGCGATCGCTGACGCAGTCTTCCGTGATCCGATATCTTTACGCGGCAAAGGTGGTCGAGCAGGACATCACCAGAGTAGCGCGCTGGTGTAACGTGGACAGCGTCATTGAAGCCAACAAGAGCGCCGGCGGAAGTAGCCAGGCGTAGTCGTCATAGCACGCGAGCGTCAACGCATACGCCAGGACATCGTCATCAAAGCATACAGGAGCGCCGGCAGAGATAGCCGGGCGCAGTCGCCGTAGCGGAGGAGCATCAACATCGCCAGGACACCATCATTGAAAACCTACACGAGCGCCGGCAGAAATGGCCGAGCGTGGTAGTCGTACCACGGGAGCGTCAACGCACGTCGCAGTTAAACTAAATAAAGTACGATTCGATACGAATGATAAACGTTGTCATCCTTCCGAGAACCATGCCCGAGTTACTATGCGGAAACGCTCTCCAATGGTATCGCAACAATAACGAACATTGCAAGAGTTGGACCACTTTCAAAAAGGACTTTCTGTGTTTCTTCTTACCAGCACGTTACTTCGAACGCTTTGAAAATAACATACGGCAACGAAGACAACAAGTACGAGAAAAATTCAAGGACTACGTTCTGATTATGCGGAACTTAATGCGATACGCTGGGTATAATCCGGAGGAGCAACTGGACAGAATTTTTCGAAACAGTCACACCGATTATCTGCTCTACATCCGGCGGCGAGACTTTGAGACGCTGGCCGAACTTATCACACTGGCAGAACAGTACGAAGGGATATATGAAGGACAACGACGAGGAGTAAAACCACCTGGACGTGAGATGACGAGACATATTCTAGGTCACCACGAGGTGAGAAACGCAAGTAAGCCGCAACACCACGCGACGGTAGATGCGTATTGTCAGCAACCATCTATGAGCCGAGCCTTTGTAATGTCGTAATCCCAGGATCTTATTTTGCAAGGAGTGTGGCCGAGCGGACGTGCTGACGAAAGAGTGTTGTCATCAGCAACAGGAAAACGTCCAAGGGTTTCGCCAAAGACCAGTAATTATGCATCAGGAGCGCGGCCGGCTATACGCCTTAATCACGCTTGGGGGAGAACCGGCAGAAACCGTCATTGACACTGGCGCCTCGAAAAGTTTCATATCACCACGAGTTGCAGAACGTATGGACGCAACCGGGAATGGTAAGAAGGTAGCTATCGAAGTACAGATGGCCGATGGCACCACTAGCAAGATTTTCGACACCGTGGAAACCAACATTCAACTCGGACAGACATCGCTAAAGGCAGTGTTACACGTGATGCGATCGTAATCCATATTTCGTTTGCCATGGTCGTAGTCAAAGGAGGGGTCTCTCAACCGAGGCAATTGATAATTTTTCATTGGGCGCATTTTTTACGTGCCGGGTCCCAAACACAAAAATGTGGAGGGGATTTTTCGACATCTCAGTTTATCTCGCCTTCAAATGGATGCTCTTAGGCTACCAGGAGGATACTTGATCTGGGACCGGAAGTCGTGAGCTGATTGAGCCATATGTAAAAGATAAAGCCAAAATCAAGCCACTCTCAAGTGAATGGCGGTCAGGGTACTTTCCTCACTTGCGTGAACTTCTACATATAAATCCATCCTCCAATCCATTTTGTCGACAGACGGACGACTTGTGCATTTAGACAGCTGAGAGTGAAATTTGTTTATTGATTGTACTGCGAAAAAAGTGTGCGATGAAGTTAAGAATATTGGAAAACTGGGTAGCAAACTATGCGTTGTTTATTTTCTGCTAAAAATATTCAAATTAGTTTTTGTTAATATATATACTTTCACATAATTTAATTAGCAATATAAAACTGCTGATTCTGATGCTGTAAACGCTAAGGAGGAAGCAGACATCCAGCGACATCTGTTTAAAAATAGCAAAAATCTGCCAATTTTGAGCTGCTGCCTACTCAAATTTGGTAAATTCAGCAAAATGCATGAAATTCTTGTGCATTACAAAGTGGCATTAACATGGGTTAAATGCGCAAGTAAAAGTAAATGTAAATTAAGCTAATGCTTATTAACGCTTTCTTCTGTCAGGGCTATAATGCTACGGATGCACATCAGGCAGATCCGTTAAAATAATTAAAACTGTATTGGATAAATCGCTCAATGACTTTCCAAGCAACATCGATATATCGATTATATATTATACCGCAGTTCAAGATTTATATCTGTGTTGATTAAATAAGATGCACTTATATTTGGTGATTTTTTACCGAAATGAACATGAGCGTTGGTGCCAAGGGGTACATACTTGTTATAAACACATCTACAGTCCACTAATAATAAATATCTATTTTTAAATATATTGAATATACGTACATAAATAAACACATAAAAATACCCTGGCAACCACGGCTACCCACTTTCGTAAATATACAACAAATTTTTTCTCTATGCACCAACACCAACGCACATTTTCGGTTTATTTTTGGTTTAGCTGAATGCGATGAAAACAAGTTTCTTTCATTTCTTGATTTATTTGAATGAGTGGAAGGAGAAAACATAATTGCCAATAGCGACAAAAGAAAATCCCAAATAGGGTAATAAAAAAAAAACGATTGAAAGACGCATGTCATTCGTGCTAGTACAACAAAAAGGTAAGTAAGTGGATTTTATGTGTTTTTTTTCAATAATTTGCAAATAATTAATTCATTTGTTTTTATAGCAGTAAGTAAGTATGTGAAAAAAGTGTGTGTGCTTTGAAATTGAACTGCGCAGTCCAATATAAGACGCAAAAATAAATACATACATGTGTATATATGTATTTTATGCGTTTAAGGCGGCCTGCACAATCCAATATAATATGTGGAAACAAATGTTTGTTTTATATTTTAAATTATCAAATAATATTTTTCTTTTCTTCCAGATATTATTATTATTTTTGGGTATTAATAACCTTTATTTTCTTTCAATCTTTTTTCAGATATTTTTATTTTATTTAAGAACCTTTATTTTATTTCAGATATTTGTCTTTTATTTTCAAGTATCAATAATTTTTTTTTGTAATATTATTTTTTCAGGTAATAATTACTTTTTTAAATTAAATATATTTTTTTATTTATATAAATTATAATAACTTGTATGTAAATATGTAAAAAATTAAATAAAATAAAATTTTTTAAAATTAAATAAAAGCGCTACTAATATTAACGCGGAATGGTTGTAAAATGGAAGATTATACACCAATGGTCGATATCGACCAATCTTAAGTTAAATGCTGATAACACGGATGCGGTACTCTTTACAAATAGATATAAATATCCTTCGACGGACCACCAGAAGCTCAACAGGGTTGAGTAAACTGATGTGGGAACTTAATGTAGAGGAGAGAGTGAAAAGGGCTAGTGCATGTAAGAAGATGCTAGAATCTACATGGATAAATTAAAAAAGGGTGTATGGCGCACGGGCATGGTGCTCAGTTGGGGAAGATACATAGACTGTTCAAAAACGACTAATGGATTGGGAGCCGGAATCTGTAGCTCCGAGGTGAATCAGGCCAACCTTAAAGCTTCCGGTATACTACTGTATCTTCCAACCGACAGTTTTTGGAGTCAATCTGGCTACTAACAGAAACACGAAATACGGAATTCACTAAAAACGATATATAGTACAATGAAATTTTCGAAATCGAACCGTAGGAAAACTCACATGCATTTTTCTCACACGGATTCGAAAGGACTGTCGGACGATTCTTGTATTCTTGAATTACAACTCACAACCTACTGGCAACACATCCGTGCCGGATGGGCAGAGGTAACATGTTCAGATGCATATAGAAAGGGCAGATAATTAGACATGAGACAGAATCTGGAACACCTCCACTGCTCATACTATATAGAACTCGTTTTAGATACCTATTCAAAGGACTAGACTAAGAATCAAATATACTTAGATATCAAGTCGCTCTCAAAGTTGGCCCTAAGCCTCTTGACGTTATGTATGTCGAATACGTCATCTCAAATTCAACAGAACCTGCATTTGACTTTATTAAGGACCAGTATTTCTTTGTATGCCGAGTCAGTATAACATAAACTAACTTATTGTTTATTACGGGCTATTCGAGTTTACAAAATTTTGCTCTTTTAAGCTTGGGTTGTGGCTTAGAACTGTGTCTATTGCGCGACTGGCAGCCGTTGTATTTTATGTTATTACCAAAACATTGCATATCGAGGATTAGCAAATTTCGCTGTCCGGTGGATTCTAGCAATTAATCGTCGATACTATGTTACTCTGGCTATTCATGTTCGCCGCAGTGCCCTCCAAATAAATCCTATCCGATTTGTTTCTAAGTCTTCCAATGGTCTGTATGCGATATATCTGATCGTTGAATCTTTTATTAACCTGGCATGGTGCGTGATAATTTAGGAGACAGCTTCTTCCTTCGTGTGGGTTTTATAACGATACCTAAACCTATTTGCTTCCATTTCATCGCTCATATATTCATCTGCTGTCTTATCATATCATACATATCTCTCAAATCATCTTCTAGAATGTTGTTGACTTCCTTAGCATTCCTTCCTCCGATGACGTTAATTAAATACTTAAAATCAATCGGTAAACGGAAGTATTTACCAAAAACTTGCCTTTGCTGATGTATTGTTTCTGTCTCTTGATTAAGAATTCAGTTGACCTTTGGAAATTCGCTGAAACAGTTCCTGACTGCCGAATCATATTTGTTTCCTAATTTACTGGTAGGAAATGGACGATCTACGTTCATGGAAATTTGCTCAAACGGCGCCGATTTGAACTGCTTCATTTAACGCTACAACTCCGTAACTGATTGACCAACCCAATAAAGTTTAGTTTTAATTTGTCCAAGGTTTTAGGGATCTGTGCAGCTTTGCCCATCTCGTCGATAATAAGTACACAGTTTAAAGAAACAGGGCAAATCTTTAACTGTCTGTACCATTTCATTAGCTGTGCTTCGTTGTCACTTTGGGTCTTAACTCTTTTACTTCCTTTTTGAAAAAGGAACATTCCCTCCGGCTTCGCTTTAGACCAGCTATTAGTTGAAACTTTTCCAAATTCTTAAGATGCAAGGAAATTCACTCAATATTATTGGAACTTTTACCCAACACGACGATATCATCGAAGTATATTAAATTGGTCTCCTTTTAATGCCACAAGTCTATCCTTGAGAGAGCGTTACATAATCCAAAATGTATTATATTAAATTGCCATAGACCATATCTCGCTGGAAGCCGTGTTTTCCTTGTTTCCTTCGTTTACATCCACTTTCAATTAATCAATCCAGTGTGTACCCAAATATTGGTAGTGGATAACTATATATTTTAGTTGCAGCATTGAACTTTATGTTGTCCACACAGAAAATCATACTCCCATCTACTTGTTTCACATGTTCCATAAAGCAACTCCATGGACTTGCTGATGGTTCTATTACGCCAGTTTCGTTTATTTCATGTATGGTTTGGCTTACAGCTTCAGGTTTTGCTAAAGGTACGCTGCTAATGATCTGGTTGAGTACTTACGAAGGAGTGATTTAACCTTATATTAAAGGTTTCCCTCTAGTTTCTTAGCCCAGGCCTTAATTTTGCTCGATATCGCAAATGGAATATCTCTTATAATGTATTTCGAAATTTGTCACTGTCTCAATATATTGACTCTGCCCTAATATAGCTCCTCTGGAAGTTTGATTAGTGACTTAACTAAGGTAATTAACCTTACTGTAACACTTTTCTCTTAATAATCGTTCCATCGAATGCGATATTCGCCGTGGCCAACGCGCAAAGGATCAACAATCTTTCGCAGAACTTTTCTCTCGAAAACTCGCAACGTCGACTCATCAGTTGTTGTCATCGTCCAAGCCTCTGCACCATATAGCAGGACGGGTATTATGAGTGACTTATAGAGTTTGGTTTTTGTTTGTCGAGAGAGGACTTTGCTTCTCAATTACCTACTCAGTCCAAAGTAGCATCTGTTGGCAAGAGTTATCCTGCGTTGGATTTCTATGCTGACATTGTTGGTGGTGTTTACGCTGGTTCCAAGATAGACGAAATTATCTACAACTTCAAAGCTATGACTGTCAACAGTGACGTGAGTGCCAAGTCGCGAGTGCGACGACTGTTTGTTTGATGACAGGAGATATTTCGTCTTGCCCTCGTTCACTGCCAGACCCATTTGTGTTGCTTCCTTGTCCAGTCTGGAGAAAGCAGAACTAACGGCGCGGGTGTTGAGGCCAATGATATCAATATCATCGGCATACGCCAGCAGCTGTACACTTTTATAGAAGATGGTACCTTCTCTATTTAGTTCTGCAGCTCGAACTATTTTCCCCAGAAGTAGGTTGAAAAAGTCGCACGATAAGGAATCGCGTTGTCTGAAACCTCGTTTGGTATCGAACGGCTCGGAGAGGTCCTTCCCGATTCTGACGGAGCTTTTGGTGTTGCTCAACGTCAGCTTACACAGCCGTATAAGTTTCGCAGGGATACCAAATTCAGACATCGCGGCGTAAAGGCAGCTCCTTTTCGTGCTGTCGAAAGCAGCTTTGAAATCGACGAAGAGGTGGTGAGTGTCGATTCTCCTTTCACGGGTCTTTTCCAAGATTTGGCGCATGGTGAATATCTGGTCGGTTGTTGATTTTCCAGGTCTGAAGCCACACTGATAAGGTCCAATCAGTTTGTTGACACACAATATGCTCAATAGGACCTTATATGCGATATTGAGGAGGTTTATCCCAAGGTAGTTGGCGCAGATTGTGGGGTCTCCTTCTTTGAGGATTGGGCACAGCACACTTAAATTCCAATCGTTGGGCATGCTTTCGTCCGACCAAATTTTATAAAGAAGCTGATACATGCTCCTTATCAGTTCTTCGCCGCCGTCTATGAATAGCTCGGCCGGCAACCCATCGGCCCCCGCCGCTTTGCTGTTCTTCAGGCGGGTAACTGCTATTCGAACTTCTTCCTGGTCGGGCAATGGTACGTCTGCTCCATCGTCATCGGTCGGGGAATCGGGTTCGCTTCCTCCTGGCGTTGTGCGTTCACTGCCATTCAGCAGGCTGGAGAAGTATTCCCTCCATAATTTAAGTATGCTCTGGGCATCGGTGGCTAGATCACCTTTGGGGGTTCTACAAGAGTATGCACCGGTCTTGACACTTTCTGTAAGCCGCCGCATTTTTTCGTAGAATTCTCGAGTGTTACCCCTGTCGGCCAGCTTATCAAGCTCTTCGTACTSACGCATTTCAGCCTCTTTCTTCTTCTGTCTGCAAATGCATCTCGCTTCCCTCTTCAACTCTCGTTATCTATTACATCCCGCACGTGTTGTGGTCGATAGTAACGTTGCGAGGTAGGCAGCCTGTTTTCTCTTCGCTGCGACACGGTACTAATCGTCGTACCAGCTGTTCTTTTGTACCTTCCGAAAAACAATTTTTTCGGTTGCAGATGTACGTAAGGAGTTTGAAATGCGGTCYCGCAGTTCCCTTATACCGTGTTGTTGACGAGTGCTCTCAGAGAGCAGGAGTGCAAGCCGAGTAGAAAATCGTTCAGCTGTCTGTTGTGATTGCAGCTTCTCGACGTCGAACCCTCCTTGTGTTTGATGGCGTGCGTTTTTTGCTGCACAGAGGCGTGTGCGAATCTTGGCTGCAACAAGATAGTGGTCCGAGTCGATGTTAGGAACTCGGAGCGCTCGCACATCTGAAACACTGGAGACGTGTCTTCCATCTATCACAACATGATCGTTCTGGTTGGTGGTTTTTCGATCCGGAGGCAGCCAGGTAGCATGATGTATCTTCTTATGCTGGAATCTAGTACAACAGATAACAATATTTCGAGCCCCGGCGAAGTCGATCAGCCTCACCCCATTTGGGGATGTTTCCTCGTGGAGTCTGAATTTACCGACCGTAGTGCCAAAGATACCTTCTTGCTCACCCTGGCGTTAAAGTCGCCAAGTACGATTTTGACATCGTGGCGGGGGCAGCCCTCATAAGTGCGTTCCAAGCACTCATAAAAGCCATCTTTGGCCACATTGTCCTTCTTTTCCGTCGGGGCGTGGGCGCGAATCAGCGATATGTTGAAGAACCTCGCYTTGATGCGGATTGTGGCTAGACGTTCATCCACCGGAGTGAATTATAATACTCGGAGACGGAGTCTCTCTCCCACCACAAATCCCACACCAAACTTGCGCTCCTTTATATGGCCAGTATAGTAAATGCCACAAGGACATGCTCGTCTCTGTCCTTGTCCCGTCCATCGCAATTGGCAATGGGCAGCGGCACCTTCCCAATTAAGGGACCGGACATTCCAGGTGCATGCCCTCAATTCGTAGTCCTTATTTCGTTTGCCATGGTCGTTATCAAAAGTGGGGTCTCTCATCCGACGCTGTTATTGAGTTTTCATTGGGGTGGTTTTTTTACGTGGCGGGTCCCAAACCCAGCGCACAAACCTATGCAGGGAATGTTTCGCCTTCTCAATTTAGCTCGTCTTCAAACGGATGTTTGTAGGCTACTCAGAGGATACTTGGTCAAGGTCGTGAACTGCTTGAGTCATATGTAAAAGAATCGTTCCTTGCCACTCCCAAGTGAATGGCGATCAGAGAACTTTCTTCACTTGCGTGAACTTCTACACATGACTCCATCCTTTTTTGTAGCATAGTCTCCATATATTTCCGCAGTAATAACTGTTTCTGACTTTAGTGGATTCAGACGGCTCTCTATTATTATCATTTGTCTAACGTTGTACTTGTTAACGTAACAGAACATTCGTGGTATTAGTCATAATCCTGTTCTAAATGACAATTTTGATTCCTTGATTTGATACAAAGTCTACTCCAATTATAACTTCGTCGACGTTATCTAATACTACAGAATTACGTGACACTGCTGCCTTTCCAATTACGATCTCGAACTTTTCCGAAAGCTTGAGTGTCTTCTTCAAATGAAGTATGCAGTAGTGGAGCAAACCCCAACTAATAGACTTATTTCTCTATTAACCAGATCAGATAGATAAACTATATATATATTTTTTTTTGTAATTTATTTTCACATATTAATGCATTGTGAAAAAATTCTTATGATGCTAAACAAAAAAACAGAATCGCTTAATCTGGGGCAAAATAAATATACAAAGAAGTGTAAATTATAAATTATTCTAATTCTGTACTTTCACACATTCGTCTATATGTACATAATAATTTACAATAATTTATTTAAGAAGTACTATATTAGAGCTATTGATTACTTTCTTTATTATTTCATGCTTTTCTTGCGGCACAGATTTCGGAAGCTTACGTAGCGCACTGCGCAGCGATGGCCGTGCCATACGTTTTAAAAGCGGAAGATTAATGGTATGACTGAATGAACAAAATTTGTTTGCATATTATGAAAAGTGAATATTTTTCGCGTTGTGTCACATGCCTTTCAGTTTTTTTAGCAAGAAAAACACATGAAGATTTTCAATTGTTTAACAAAAAATATGTAAAATTTTATTATTTAAACAAATGGATCGTGAAAAGATATATATTACGTAGCACGAATATTTTTCTTTGACTTCCCAAAATTTCATCGATATATCTCCAATCCTTCACGAGAAAATACTTTTATAATTTTAACGTTCTCTAAATTTCAAAATTCAATAACTTTAATAAAAAAAAATAATTTTGAGAGAATATTTATATCACGTGGTAGGCGTCTGGTCTCCTTTCTAATGAACTGCTAATTTTCAAAAACGGGGGTTTTGCGAAATTTTCATGGACCACTTGACGTCGTTTGATCCACATGTCAACTGCAAACTGATGAAAATGTCGTTGACACATCAAAATATGACTTATTTCACCTTGACAGATCATGTATGAATAGAAATTCATACCACTAACTGTTTTGCTGATTTCATCACCTGTAAACAAAAATGATAAATATTTCATTCGTTCCTTAAATGAATTAAATTTAAAAATATTATTTAATCTTGTTCAATTTATTTACCTGTTACTTGATTTACCATTTCGACGTTAAAATGGTATCCGTCTTCACCCTGCCAGAAGATCAAAGGGTGTTGTAATGCATCATAACTCCTCTGTGTTTCAGATCCATGTTTTAAATCACTATTCCGACGATGAAGCACAGTATCCCTAGATTATAAATTTCCTCATACAATGATATCAGCAGATGTTTTGTCAGTTGGAATGATAATATTATGGCTATCAGATGGCAATCAATCCAATGCAATTTTGAACATGTTTACTAAATTGTTATTCTGATGAAAAACCATTCGTAATTCTCGGACAACGGTTCTCTTCACTTTTGGATTGTGCTCGCAAAGATTATCAACTTCCGCATATGAATTGTCCATAAAATAAATTTGAAACAATTAATCACCTGCTATCTATAATTTTTCAAAATGTAACGGCTTAGTCATTTCCAATCCCAGAAATTTTAATTTTCACCAAGGTATTTTAACGCCTTACAATAACCAACTGCAGCATCATAGCGGGATGCAGATCTTTCAAGAATTAGAAGAGCACTGCGTTTGCGGATTCAGTCAATTTCACTATGTCGTAATTGGTTGTATTCTAAGCCTATCACTGTCACTCACTAAATAACTTAATTCTGTCCCTCTCTGGTCATCAGTCTGATATCTTTCGATCGATTGCATATAAAAAAAACATGCCAGGATTCAGTGCTTGTTCTCGCCCATTATTATCGCTTAGCTTCTCGCGCGGACTCTGCCATCCACCTTCGTCAAAAGTGAGTAATTGTAATAAAGTTTAAATTGACTCTACATTTTCTTTAGAAAATTTTTTCATGAGAAAAAGGAATGAACTGTTTTTAGACCTTTACCGGAAATTACTCGAACTTTTCTCATCTTTTAAACCTTCCCTAGACCTCCACGAACACTTCAAAACCAATATAAGATAAATCCGATCAGCCGTTCTCGAGTTTTAGCGAGATTTGCGAACAGCAATTCATTTATATACATATATAGACAACGCTGTTGGAAATATGTCTATCACAAAGACAAGATATAGCGCTCTCTAATTCTAGCTCCATCCCTAAAATTCAGGTTTCTGCAACTTCAATGGCAAATTATCTTACGATTCTTGCGAGACAGGGTCTGCAGCTACACCATGCTTCAGTAAAGTCAGTTGTGAAGAATGGTACAAGCGTAAATAACCATCGGATTGTTTCTGGGTTGTAATGAAGGAGAATGGAGTCATGTGTAGAAGTTCACGCAAGTGAGGAAAGTTCTCTAATCGCCATTCACTTGGGAGTGGTCAGAAACATGGCTGTATAAAATATTAAAACCACTACCGGCACACACCTTTTTTCCTCGAAAAGTATGTTGATCGGCGATCGCGATATTGTAGCGTATATGCGCACGGATAGAGAACAAAAGAGGTGCAACGCCGTCCGCCAGTCCCGTTTGTTAATTGTGTGCTGGTGTCCTCGTGTGTGGTGTGAAAGTATGGTATAGATGATTATGTGTTGGGTAGGGTGGGTCGATTCCGGACTTTTTTCGATTCGAGATTTTTAATAGTGCGGAAAAGTTGCCTTAGTACTTCGTGATTCCAATGCAAGTTGATTTTTGTTTTGAGATTGGATTGCATCTTCCCCAACTCCGGCCTTGAAATTTCTGAAATTCGCCTAAAGTCGTGAATTTGGCAAAATGTATAAAACGAAAGTTATTTGTCACGTCATTTGCATCCGAAACCGTTGAACCGTTCCCGAGATACGAGCGAAAATGCGGCGCATCACAGTGCACGGTGAAAATTGGCTTGCGGCTACACTTATTGACGTTGATTTCGCCGAGCGCTATCACTCACATTCATTCACCTACGCCAAACCACACGCCAAAGGACACGTTCGGATTTCTGACTCTTAAACAAATGTTTTTAAGGAACCCAATAGGTTTGACATCGCTGCTTGTAAATGCATTTATTTTTCTTCTTGCACTTGTCCAAAGAAAATTAAAGCTCCTATCAATGAACAACCATTTCTCTTGGACCAGAGAACCAAAAGAATTGGTCGCATTGGAAGTGAAACAAAAAAAATTACAAAGAAAAATGAACGTAAAGAAAAGCTTTCAAAACGTCATTCAATATGAACACTTAGTAGAAAAGTATCAGCTAGAACACGTGACCATTCAGATCAGCCAGACTCTCATACAGACGACGAATGTAGATGCGTCGCACATGGATTCTTCCAAAAACGATGCTGATGATGAATTTTCTCTTCCATCCTCTAAACCCAAACAAAACACAGTAGTATTAGAACACACGGCTTTAGCTGCCCAAAGATTTGGAGTAACTGATAGAGCAGCGGCCTTGATTGTTTCATCTGCTTTGATGGATGCTAAAAAAGCAGGTTTGATAACAGAGGATCAGGCTAGCTTTAACACTGACAAATGCAAGATTAGTCGGGCAAAAAAAAGTGTTGGAGTTAAGCTCCAAAACACCAAAAGTATTGCCTCTGTATATCCCGATTGCTACAAGTAGACTGTTGATTCCGAATTTCATATAAAACCTTCAAAAGAAAATTTATGCTATTTAAAAGTACATTATTTTTAATTTTCACTTTACCCCCTTTTACACCAGCACAAACAAGGAGTAGTTCCTCCATTCTATTTCAATAATATGATTGCAAATTTCTTTAAAAATATTGAAATTAACAAAACAAACACAGCCGATTTTGTATTGTGAGGTCTGCTTTCCCACATAACAAATTTGTGAGGAGATTGTGAACATTTGAGCTTTTGACTTAACCTCAGCATATGGTAAACCTCACAATAGGATCGGGTTCTTTGTGTTCACGCCTGACTGTGGGTGATACCTCGATCACATCACATTAGAWACTTACTTGTAATTACTGATACGTTGTCGCGCTGAAAAGCACGTTTTTATTAAGTGTTGTTATTTAACTTGCTAAAAAGATCCGATAATAAACGCGTCCGATCGCTGCTAAAGTCAAAGTCCTATAGGGAGAACCGCGGCCTCCGACGCGCTGATTATAGACACGCCGGTACCGCCGCAAACGGCACGTTCCGCAATTTCTGTTATATCTTCTAAATTTTAAACATATGTTATAAACGGTCACATAGATCTATATTGAATCAACAATGAATTTAAAGTATTTAATTGGATAATGATTAATACTGTATTGGTTAAAATCGCTTCGGAAAGTAGTATTTTTTTCGTAAAAAATAAATGACAAAAAAATCTTATTGTGATTGTGGAATATCCATAAGAGATAGACTTATACCATCCAGGAGTTTTCTGTAGACCTTTACATTGTGTATAATACTTGGCACGTTATTTTGATAAATCTCGTAGGGTTCAGCCTGCGTTTTCAATGTAAGCGGAAAAAATGTAATTATTTAGGACATAACTTTGGAAACCTTAAAAATGACAGGATTTCTCCACTATTTAATGGATGTTGTTATGCATATAAACTTTCCTCTTCAATCACTCTATCTATTAAAAAAAAACCGTATCAAAGGAACATAGGGACAGAAAAGGCGACTTTGTTTTATACTATATATATAGTGATACGTTTACATGCTATCGTATCAATTGATATGAATATCATTATGCGAATTTTTATGAATACATGCAAAACTAATAACATCATAATTGAATTGTGAAATTATCAACACAATATTTTAGTTAATGGACAAATAGCTACTTTTAAAATATTTCTTATGTTTCTTTGTTGTGTTAGCTACACCACTTATAACTCAAGAACGGCTGAACCGATTGGGTGGATTGGTGGGGAGGTACCTCTTTATCTTATTTTTTTTATCTCTTTGTGGTAAAATTCAATATAATTCATAAATACAATAATTATACTTCAAATCATAAGCATTTGTTCAAAATTCATGTTTGTAAGTTTTTTTTGAATATGTCATTACTTTTTCAAAAAAATTAATAATAATAAAAAAATATAACTACTGTAAAGTAATGCAATTTACGTATACATTGAATAACTGATTTTCGCTACAGAACAAGGCGGTATTTTGTTTCTGACCTTCATGGATTCTGCTGGCTCACTGTTAT